>NC_058080.1:448214131-448514131 GCF_014858855.1 Bufo gargarizans
AATGTGAAACACAGTGGCAAAAATGTTTTTTTGTTACTTTTCTACTGATCACCATGTATATTGGGAACTGAACTCAGACCTGGATTTTCCAGAGGATACATAACAGGTGAGATCCAGTAGCTATTTAGCTGGTGTATATGAGTTCTGCAGTGTATGCAGTAGAACTAGCTTTTTTTTTTTCCAATCGGCAGCATCGGCCAGATGGACATCAATAGTTACTAAATGATAGGGATAAAGGGTGCCTGTCAGCATGTTTAAGAATGAGACACAACATGATGGTGTCAGCAGACCTCAGTAGGCACATATATAACACGCAACCAGTGGCCCTGGTCCCAAAGTTGATGTTGGTGCTGTCTGTAGCATATGAAAATGTGTAATTAAGATGGGTAACGTGCACCCTCAGTGGGCCACCAATGTGTTAAAAACATATGTCCATCAAGTTCAGCCAAGAGATAGGAGATACTGTGAAGTAAAGGGGTTGGCCACTTTCTGGTTATTGTTGACCAATGTGTTTGTGAGATGATTACATGGCACTTAATAATATAGGAGTACATTTATTAAGACCGGCGTTTTAGACGCCGTTCCTAATAAAGGGTTGAAAGTCGCAGATTCTTGTTTTAGAATATTACGAATATTCAAAAAAAACAAAGTTATAGCCATATAGTGAATATTTGTAAAATGCACATATAGACTGCAATTTAGTTAATATAGTGCTATAATCTTTTTTTTTATAGTCACATTTTTTTTGTCTCTTCTGAAGTTCAGATTTGGAAAAAAATTACACTATAAAAAAAAAAAACTATATGCCACAGTCCCTTCCTTTGCAAGTGGTAGACTCTGCACCTTTCAGAGATCTGATAGCTTGTGCCGAGCTGAGGTGGAGAGTCCCAAGCTGTCATTTCTTTGCCAAAAAGGCAGTACCAGCCCTGCACACACATGTAGAACAGAAGGTGGGCCAGTCGGTGTCTGCCAAAGTGCATGGCAGCGCCGGCGTGTGGAGGGACAATACATGTATTTACAGCCCACTGGGTAAATGTGGTTCCTGCACAGCCACACCAGTAATTTGGTCCTGCGACAATGTCCACCTCTGCCTCCACCGTGTCATCAGCCTCCACTGCAGGGACCATTCACAGTGCCCCTCCGTCATACCACATGTGCAGGGCACGGCGGTGTCACACTGTTCTGCACCTCGTTTGCCAGGGAGAACGGAGTCATACTGGGGAAGAACTGCTCCATGTCCAACTCAAAATCGGAACTATGGTGACCGACAATGGGAAGATCATGGTGTTGGCCCTTCATCAAGGAGGGCTGAGCCATGCGCCCTGCATGGCATACGTGTTCAACCTGGTTGTAAAGCGGTTCCTCAAGTCTTCCACACAGCTACAAGACATCCTAAAAATGTCCAGGAAACTTTGAATGCACTTCAGCCACTGGTACACCGCAAAGTACACCCTCCTTGAGCTGCAGCTGCAGAACGGCATCCCCCAACATAGGCAGATATGCGACATTTCCACCTGTTGGAATTCCACCCTCCATATGTTGGACCGACTATAGAAACAGAGAAAGGCCATAAGCGATTTATTGATGATCCAAGCCGACAGGAGTCCTACCCTGTGTAACTTCGAAGTGAGCCAGTGGCAGATCGTGCGTGACACCTGCTGTATGCTCAAGCCCTTTGAGGAGGCCACGTTATTGTCAGTTTCTAGTACTACGGGATAAACAACTACATTGCACTGCTTCATGTCCTGGAACAGATGCTGTAAAATCTGGCTGGTCAGGGGACTGGGGGCATGGTGCCTAGATTGCACAACCACATGAGCCCTGTGGGGGCTGCACTAAAGAAGGAGGAGGACATTAGAGTACAAGCAATGTGTAGCAAAATGGGTGTCTTTTTACACAGGTGACAGGAGAGGAGGAGTAGAAGCAACCAGAGGAGCTACAGGGCGATGAGGAAGACGAGGCAGAGGACACAGACAAACCATGGCAGTATGCAGTGGAGATGGATGCAGGGAGTCCCTCCTAGTCACTTGCACAAATGGCCCGATGCATGCTCACTTGCTTGTGTAGTGACAGCCCAATTGTCACCATTCAGCAGAGGGAAGACTTCTAGCTCTCCATCTTTTTGGACCTTCACTACCGGTCCAAAATGGGGGCCTTCCTCACACCTGCTGAGAGGGAGGACAAACTGAACTACTATAGAGAAATCCTATGTAGTCATTTGGCAGTTGCCTGTCTGCGCCATCGTCCATCCTTTCGCAGGTCTGACCGGGGGTCCCTCTGCGCTCACATTCCTCTGCCATAGCTGCTGTGGCAGGATGGGGGGGGTAGGAGCAGTTCCAGCTCCATTAGTAACAACTTTAGTCTAAAGTTCCTGAGGAGTAGCTTTCTTCACCTACCCAGTAAATAAACTACTCACTAGCAGCAGCTAGACTTGAAGCAGGACCTGAACCAGCAGGTGGTGGCATACTTGGACAGCACCCTGCCACCCCACATTGAAGATCCGCTGGAGTACTGGGCAGCCAAACTGGAATTGTGGCTGCAACTGGCAGAGTTTGCCCTGGAAAAGCTGTCCTGCCCGGCCAGTAGTGTGGCATCAGAGAAGGCGTTTAGTGCGACAGGGGCCAAAGTTACCCCAAGAAGAATGTGGAGAGACTGACCTTTGTCAAGATGAATCAGCCGTGGATCAGCCAGGATTTCCACCTACCAATGCCTGATGCATCAGACAAGATCATCCATGGTGCCACACCAACACTTTGGCAAAATAGTCTAGTTTCTTCTGGCTTCCTGCCTTAGCTACTATTCGGATGCTGCCACCCACTTGATGCCACACATCTGATGCCAAGTGCTCCTTCTTTCACTCACCATATTCAGCTGGTACTGGTATTGCAATCCACCTCCCAGGTCACTCTGTGTTCTCCTGATGCTGCTGTCACCTCCACACTATGTCACCTTGCCACTCTGTAGTCTCCTGACGCTTCTGCCATCTCCACAATATGTCACCTTGCCAATATGTGCTCTCCAAATGCTGCTGCCACCTCTACACTATGTCACCTTGCCACTCTGTGGCCTCCTGATGCTGCTGCTTCCACCTCCACACTGCCATTGTGCCACCCTGTGGCCTCTTCCTGATGCTGCTGCCGCCACCTCCACACTCTGTCGTTGTGCCACCCTGTGGCCTCCTCCTGATGCTGCTGCTACCACCTCCACACTCTGTCATTGTGCCACTCTGTGGCCTCCTGAAGCTTCTGCTGCCACCTCCACACTGTCATTGTTTCACTCTGTGGCCTCCTCCTGATGCTGCGGCTGCCACCACCGCCACACTGTCATTGTGCCACTCTGTGGCCTCCTCCTGATGCTGCAGCTGCCTCCAACTCCACACTCTGTCATTGGGACACTTTGTGGTCTCCTCATGCTGCTTCCACCTCATCACTATGTCATAGGGCCACTCTTTGGACTTATCCTGCTGTTACCACCCTCCCCACTTCATTACTGGGTCAATATTTTTTCCTTTCGGCCGGGTTGACATTATCATTTATTTGACCCTTATTCTGATCTGTCAAAAGGAAGGGAAAATGAGACGCACAACGGATCCTGTCTATGTAACAGCTGTAAGGTCTGCATGACATGGTCCCTATTTTGCATCAGAATTGGCTTATCATTTGGTAGCTAAAAGCAGGAGTGGGTATAAAACACAGAAGTCATGCAAATATCCCACTCACATCTCTGTTTTGGATCAACTCCTGTATTTTTGGCTTTAGCAATACTGATGGATTACTGACCAATTGCTGACCAAGTAAAGGCAGATGCTCCACAGACAGAATCCATTTTTTAGGGGGTTATTGTTCTGACGGATCAGAGGAAGGGAAAAATAGTCAGTGACATCAATACAAACTTACTGCTGACACCCACTCCACTCTGCCGGGGGGGGGCTTTACTTGTATAAGAGTTTAATAGAACAGGTTCTCTAGACCGCTATGTGGTATCATCTGCTGACGGTGTAAGGCTGAGTGCACACTTGTTATTTGGTCAGTTTTGGCCCCCGTAACTGCCCAAATAAGTGAAGTGTGCAGTGATTCTAAGAGCAACACCTGTCATGTACATGTCATACTGACTCACAGTGTTGTTTCACCAACATAGCAGACTCCCTATGTGTGTTACTGCAAGGCACAGTGTTCTACAGAACTTTAAAAGCTCTCTGCAGCCAGGAAATAACCATTTTTTATGCGATTTGCCACAATTCGAAAAATCCGGCGAACCGGCTTAATCAATTTTTTTGAAATTCGCTCATCTCTACAGAGCATGTCACTTTCATTTGACAACAAAACTCCTTGTATATGTCTGCAGGCATAGAAACATAAATTCCAAAATCAATTATTTACTTTTTATTATTATATTATTTTTCAGGGTCCCCTAGAGTGAAACTTTAGGGCCACAAAGGGGGTCTCAACTTTTAGATATTCGTTTGTTCTAAAACCGTTGTGCTATTTGTATATATTTAAACAATCAACAATTCTATAAAAAATATCTTTTATGTGATTGGGGCCTAATATATTCTGTTCTTGTATTGGCTAAAGGGAGAAAAGAACCATGAATGATTCAAGGGAGACAAAAGGGATAATGCCGGAAAATGTGAAGAATAACTGTTTCCGCATAATGACTGCATACATTATTCCGAGAAGATTTATATATAATAAATAATTAACTTTCCGTATGAAGAAAATAACAATTTCCTAAAGCCTCTGTGATCATACTATGGTGTAAGACTCTGAGGAGATAATATGTACATTACTATAAACACAATCCTGGATGGTGTACAGATTTCAATTTATGGAATTACTGAGGAGAGCTCATTCTTTCAGGTACATTGAGCAAGAATATGCAGTAGTCTAAGATCTGGAAAATGTGGACCATTCCCAAAAGTACAATGTCCATTAAAGTTTGAACCAAGATAAATCAAGTATAAAATTAAAGTCCATGTTCGACTCTCTAGGAATCTAAGTTAAGGTGGATTGTACAGTATATGTTTTCTTTGCTCAATAACCAAGAAAAAAATTTATTTTGATGATTAAAGTTTTATTACACACTATGGTCAATTTTGCAGGAATTGCTTTTTTGGTTCAGTTAAAGTAAGTAGATAAAATAAGAATCATGAAATGTGATATTACTATTCATTTTATTATTCAAATAAATATATATATATATCCATAGAAAAGGTTAGGCAGCACTCCTTCACATGCAGAAATGGTTGTACGGTGCCCGCGGTGGTCCCTCGATACAGGACGGATTAATAATAAAGAAAGTCCGCAGCACTCCTTGTAGTAAAAAATGTGCAGTTTATTCACACATGTCAGAAAATAGACAACGTTTCGGTTCTCTCACAGAACCTTTCTCAAGTCAGGTGAAACATAACGTGCAATAGTGCCAGTATAAATACATAGTAAGGTTGTTACCAATCAATTCATCAACCAATACAAAAATGGTACACTCCCTCTTGTGGACGAATAACAATTCACTCATCTGTGTCACTTATTCATGTAGACAGACTAACCAGCCCATTATACAAGTGCCATAGTGTTATAACCGTGTTACAAACCCATGGTATACATTGAAGTGCCAATACTAATAAAGTGCCTAGTGCATTAAAATTCATAGTTGCTATACCTTGCTGGGGGTATATGTATAGTAAGCTGAATATATGACCGGCGTCTTATCTCGTGTAGGTCCGCGGTACCTCTGCACGTCTCGTCCTCGCTACTGCGCATGTGCCAATCACTCACCAGCTGTTCGGCCGCACACGAACTATATGCGTCACCGACGGGCGGGGTTAAAGCTCCGTGTCCTCTGGCGTGCTGCGTCACTCACGTACCCACGTTCGTAGACGCATCAGCCAGGGTCACTTCACTTATCATTTCCGCCATTTTACAGCAGGGCATTATTTTGGGCAACACATTCTATAGCCGCAATTACCATCCCAGCAAGATAAGATAACAATCCTACTACACAATTAAACAAGTAACAAAATCAGTCACATTATAATATAGATAAACAATGTGCTTTTCCACGGGATCCACCCCATACAGCGTTATGGACATACAACAGACCATAGTTATTACGGACGGATATTAACTGACCATTCCCCCTGTCACCCTGAATTCAACATTTAACCCTTTAGGCTTCAGTGTGTCCAGTCGAAAAATCCATCTGAGCTCTGCTTTTTTAAAATATTAAGTCGATCCCCCCCATTATCCAAAGGTTTGACATGATCTAAGATCATAAATCTCAGGTCATTTTCTTTATGTTTTTTTTCCACAAAATGTTTTGACACAGACAGATCCCTTCTCTTATTCCTAATAGATTGTCTATGGTTGTTTAACCTGGTATATATACCGTATATATATACAAAACATCAGAAGTTTAAAATAACTAAAATAATGATAAATAAATTATACTCAAACAGCTAACAAGGTTTTAAAGCAGAACTCCACCAATAACATTTATGGAAGACTAATTATAAAATTGTGTCATTCTTAGATTACATTTTTCTAGCGAGAGTAAGGAACTGATTCAATAGGAAGAGTAGGTATAAAGGAAAAAAAAATAATATCATCTTCATTCCTCTTCAATCACACATTAAAATCTTTCAACTTCAAAGATAAAACTTTACACAGTCTAGATATTAATGAGCTATCCTTAGGATTAGTCATCATATCAGATTGGTGGGGTCAGACACGTGGCATCCCACTGACCAGCTGTTCTGAGCAGCTGTTGGTGCCAGAAATAATACAGTGGAAGGAGCCCAAATCAGTCAGCATCATCCACTATGTAGTAAATGGTTTCTTGCCGAGAACAGCTGATTTGTGGGTAGGTCAGGCATTTGACTACCACCAATATGATATTGATAAACCACCTACGGGTAGGTCATCAAAATCTAGAACCCATACAACCCCCTTTTCAGGTTATAATGATTTTTAGGAAAGTGCAAACAGCATGCCCTCTTAAACTGAAGGTCCATACTTGCCTGCTCCATGCTGCCTTTGCAGTCTTCATCGTCTGGTCCCTACACTATTTACTTCCGATGGTGCATGGGCATGGTCATATGCACCTCTCCAGTGGTGATGTGCTGTTTGTGGTCACATCACCGCTGAAGTCAGTAATTGGCTGGAGTGGTACATGTGACCATGGCTATGCACCACTGGAAGATGGAAAAAGCCTTTTTTAGTAGGTAGTCTAAACAATGTTGTCATATTAAGTTATAACAATATAGTGTTGTGGTCCAGAGCTTTATAAAAATCACAACTATATTTATAGATACATTTCAACTAGTTAAAATAACTGACAATGAATGAGTGATTCTCCCAGCATGAGAAAGTGTTAAAATTTAGTATGGTATGTTAACTATACCATGTACTGTACTCTTCTTTATATACAATGAAATTAAATAAATGCTAACTACATGTATATTTTGAAGCTGAAAGAGCTTGGTGACAAGGAATGTCGTTTGTTAAAGTATATATTTAAGTATACACTGTTTATTAATTATATGTAGAGATTCACTAGATTTACTGGTGCACATAATCACATTTAAAGGGAACCTGTCACCGGGATTTTGTGTATAGAGCTGAGGACATGGGTTGCTAGATGGCCGCTAGCACATCCGCAATACCCAGTCCCCATAGCTCTGTGTGCTTTTATTGTGTAAAAAAAAAAAAAGATTTGATACATATGCAAATTAACCTGAGATCTGTCCTGCACGTGAGATGAGTCCAGCGTAAGGTGCCCAGCACCGCCCCGCATCCTCAGAATCTCCTCCTTGCTCCCTGTCGTCAGAAAGTCAGAGCGCCGTAATCTCGCGATGCGCGAGCTAGTGAATGCGCAGTTCCTTCCCTGAGGCTGATGCCAGCACAGGAAAGGAATGCTATGATGACACTGCGGATGCGCTAGCTCGCACATCGCAAGATTACGTCGCTCTGGCTTTTTGACGTCGGGGAGCAAGGAGGAGATTTAGAGGATGCGGGGTGGTGCTGGGCTCCTTCGTGCTGGACTCATCTCACATACAGGACACATCACAGGTTAATTTGCATATGGATCAAATCGTTATTTTTTTACACAATAAAAGCACACAGAGCTATGGGGACTGGGTATTGCAGATGTGCTAGCGGCCATCTAGCAACCCATGTCCTCAACTCTATACATAAAATTCTGGTGACTGTCCCCTGTAGACAGTTAAATAATCAGCACCATATCTCACCAATCAGCATGGTTGTGTCTGATAATGGCCGTAACTTGGTGGCGGCTTTGGAGCTCAACAAGCTCAGACACATCCCATGCCTAGCCCACGTGTTCAACCTTGTGGTTCAGCGGTTTCTCAAAACCTACCCCAATTTGCCTGAGCTACTGGTGAAGGTGCGCCATGTGTGTGCACATTTCCGTAAGTCACCAACAGCATCAGACGGTATGTTAACGCTGCAGCAGCGCTTGAAATTGCCAGCTGACCGGCTTTGTGAGCAGCAGAGGGCAGTAGTGGAATACCATCTGCAACATGGTCATCGCCTTTCCAGTCAGCTTCCGCATTCACAAGCGAGGAGTGGGCATAGATGTCTGACCTCTGTGAGGTTTTAAGAAACTTTAAGGAATCAACACAAATGGTGAGCGACGATAATGCTATAATCAGCGTAACCATCCCACTTCTGTGTCTACTCAAATGCTCGCTGCTCACAATTAAGGACAACGCTTTGCATGTGGAAGAGGTGGAAATGGGGGAAGACATTACACAGGGTGATAGCCGACCACCCTCAGTTTGTCATCTCAGCGCAAATTGGACGATGAAGAGGAGGAGGAGCAGGAGACCGTTGCCTCCTCCACAGAGGGTAGTACCCATGGAAGTTTAATTCCATCTGTTCAGCGTAGGTGGGCAGAAGAGGAGAAAGAGGATGAGGAGATTGAGAGTGATCCTCCTGATGACGACAGCGAAGTCTTGCCTTATGGTACTCAGGCACAAATGGCTGACTTCATGTTAGGCTGCCTTTCCCGCCACTGGCGCGTTATACGCAAAAAATTTGGACAACACAGATTACAGTTTGTTCACCCTTCTCGACCCCCACTACAAAGAGAACGTCTCATATTTCATTCCTGTGGTGCAGAGGATTAGCAAAATGGTGCAATATCAGAAGATCCTTGTTGAAATATTGCTCCCAAAATTTCCACCTGAAAACACTGGCGGTAGAAACTGTAGTTCCTTGGCCAACCGAGGAAGGGAGACAAGGGGAACACACAGCAGTTTCAAAAGAGGCAGGGCAACACTCTCCAAAGCCTGAGACAGTTTCATGACACCCCGCCAGCACCCTCATCCTGATGCGCGGCCTAGTGTCACAAGGATGGAAACATTTTGAAAGCTGGTGAAGGAGTACATAGCAGACCATGTCAGCGTCCTCAATGATCCCTCAGTGCCTTACAACTACTGGGTGTCCAAGCTGGACAGATGGCACTAACTGGTGCTCTACGCCTTGGAGGTGCTGGCCTGCCCGGCCACCAGCGTTTTGTCTGAGTGGGTATTTAGCGCTGCTGGAGGCATTATAACAGAAAGGTGTATTTGCCTGTCAACTGAAAATGCTGACAGGTTGACTCTTATAAAAATGAACAAGGCCCGGATTGACAATTACTTCTCGACTCCACCAGAGGAAAGCTGATGAACATAAAGGAACTTTAAATATGTTGTTTATAATGTAATGAATACACTGTATTCCCATGCACCCCTTCCATCACAAACAAGGGTATATGGTTGAATCTTCCTTTTTTTAATCCCCCTCTTCCATCATATCAACATGCTTATTCGTCACATATAAAGCCCTCACATATATGTCCCTTTGCATATAATGTTTTACAGCTCATATGCAGGCCCTCGCATATAATTTTTTTGAATATCAGCTAAGCTGCAGGCCCTCGCATATAATTTTTAGAGGGTCAGCTCAGCTGCAGGCCCTAGCATATAATTAATTAGAGGGTCAGCTCACCAGCAGGTCTTCACCTAAAATCTTTTACAGGATCAGCTCTCCAGCAGGCCAGCACCTTAAATCTTTTACAGGGTAAGCTCACCTGAAGGCCCTCACACTTAATTTTGTAGAGGGTCAGATCACCTGGAGGCCCGCACATAAAAATCTTTACAGGGTCAGCTTACCAGCAGGCCTGCACCTCAAATCTTATACCAGGTCAGCTCACCTGAAAGCCCTCACATTTAATTTTTATAGGGTCAGCTCATCTGCATGCCCTCACATAAAATGTTTTAGAGGGTCAGCTCACCTGCAGGCCTTCACCAACAACCTTTTAGAGGGTCAGCTCACCAGCAGACCCGCACCTAAAAGCTTTCACAGGGTCAGCTCACCAGCAGGCCCACACCTAAAATCTTTTACAGTTTCAGCTAACTAGCAGGTACTCGCATATAATTTTTTACAGGGCCAGCTCACCAGCAGGCCTTTACCTACAATCTTTTACAGGGTCAGCTCACCAGCAGGCCCACAACTAAAATCTTTTACACGGTCAGCTCACCTGCAGGCCCGCACCTAAAACCTTTTACAGGGTCAGATCATCTGCAGGCCCTCACCTAATTATACCTAATAGGTAATTTGCATGCATGCTGCCTTGCTTGAATATGGTAGCCGCAGCTGTTTCTAACGCTCCCTCTCCAGAATCGAACCATGATTCCCCTGTTATCCATGGTCTAGATGGCTTGGGCTGAAAATAACATTGAAAGTTGATAGGGCAGACATCCGAATGAATCGTTACCGTTACGTGGACGTGCAATAGTCCCCAGGTTATCTAGAGTCACAAAAGCGGCAGCAGGCCCTCGCCCGTAATGTTTTAGATGGTCAGATCAGCAGGCCCTTGATCCAAATGTTTTTGAGGGTCACCAGCAGGCCATCAAACATAATTTGGCAAGGCTGTGTTTGATGCACTCCTTTATGTGGAACAAAGGGTGCATTGGAGTGCCAGTCCCTTGTAATTTTTAGCAGCTATTTCACTTAGTGCATAGGCTTTAAGAGTGTAGGAGTTCCACTACATGAACAATTGTACCACAATGTGAATGAGGCCCTCCTTTATGTGATATACAGGTTGTGTCGGAGTGCCTCTTGCTTGTAATTTTTGGCAGCACTTGCACTTTATATACAAGTAAATATACAGGAAAAAATGTTTCCTATCAATTTTTCCTCTAAAATAAAAAAATTTGCCTTCGGTTTTGTGCGTATTATTGTCAGTCTGTAAAAGTGGCTTACTATTCGGACATCATTCCCAGTAGCGACCTGCAAGTACAAAATGCATCCAGACATCCTCCCCATGCTGTTACAGAACCATTTCGGTGGTGTTTCTATCAATTTCTGACATTTTCCTATGAACCAGTCACCCTTCCCTCTTCAGAGCAGGGGGTACCTGGTTTAATGCTCGGGTTCTCCTATTGAATTCCATTATATTCGTGTGCTCGGACGGGCACCAGAACATCCTGATGTATTCGGCCCGGGCCCCCGAGCACCTGAACACTACGGTGCTAGATCAACACTAGTGTAGAGATAACTGCCTAAAAATGACTCTATGGCACCTGTCCAGGAGTTAGCCTCCAGTGCCTGTATATGCATTTAAAGAGGACCTGTCACCACAAAATGTAATGAAGCCAAGCAGGTTGATATATATTTTTGAGCGAAAAGATTCAGTGAAACCTGTAGTTTATACATTTATATCACAGTTTTTTCCCTTCCTATGAAGAGATATTGGTACAGGGAGGAGGAGTTATCAGTGACTGACAGCTATCTCTTATGTACACTTACACACACAATGCTATCAACCACTGATAACATCTGTACCAATAGGTATGTATAGGAGGTGAAAAAAAGCTAATAAATAAATGTATAAATTACAAGTTTTACTGAATCTTTTCCTTCTAAACTATATATCAATCTGCTCAGCTTCTTCCTCTCTATAGCACAGTGCTTTCAGATTGCACTGCATTTTGTGGTGACAGGTCCTCTTTAAAGGGAACCTGTCACCTCTACTATGCTTCCCTCACTGAGCGTTTCTAAATGTTCATTGTGTTACCCTAAACATATAAATTACACTTTTAATTTAATTTGCAGACAAATTCAATAAGTATAATGCATTGTTGTACTTCCCGCCTTTTATGCAAATGAACATAAAAGAGTCATATCTTACTTGTGTGACCAGAGAAGAGTCATATTTTCAAACTCATCTCAGGTTAATTTGCATATGTATCAAATCGTTTTTTTTTACACAATAAAAGCACACAGAGCTATGGGGACTGGGTATTGCGGATATTGTAGATGTGCTAGCTGCTATCTAGGAACCCATGTCCTCATCTCTATACACAAAATCCAGGTGACAGGTTCCCTTTAAGTATCTTATCACCTGTGAGAATCTCCATCTCCCAAGGTGGATTTTGTGGAAGTGTACTGTAAGTGCAGCAACCTGCAAAGGTGCAGAAAAGTTTGCCTGCCATTGACTGGACCGCCATCTGGTTGCATTGTATTGTCTGAAATATACCTCTCATGTCTGGATACTTATATTTAAGTCAGCTAGGGGAGTGCAAAGTAAGAAAGACCATCTTAAAGAGACACCTATTGTCCTTGTACTAATTATGTGTATCAACTGCTGGTCTACGACAAGATAAGAACTGCCCTGATCTATTTGTAGATACATTCTGCTGCACAACTGTCTCATTATTGGTTCCTTTACTACTTTTGCACTGAAAGGTTCTGGTGTCACAACAACTAGGATCCTTTCTTGCACCTCCAAACCTTCACGATTGACGGTATCATGTCATTAGGCAGGAAAACCCCAGAACCAGAATGTGCCCTTCCAATCACTGCAAGCTGGTCCAGGGAGCTTCAGAACCATGAGTACCAAAATTACAATTATACCCATCTAGCCACTCATCAACATGCATTTCCCAGTTGCCTGGTCTACTGGAGAATTTGTATGTACACCTGTAATATAAAATGCTTTAGGACAAAAATATGTTTTTGTTTTTTTTTCTTCTTGGCTCCTGTATAAACCCTTTAGAAAAAAAAAATAATAATCCGTGGACTTCTATATAAAAGGGGAACCACACAGAGTAACATTTATGTGACAGTTTTAGTGCTAGTAAGAAGCCATAAAATTCTGTATAACACATACCGTATCTGTAACATGACCATGTACATGGGTACTAACACTTGAAATGGTCATATAAGGGCATATGGTGTTTTGATGGTTAGAAGGTAGTAACTATTGGCATATATTCATTAGAAATGTATGGCTGTAACAGAGTTAACACTCAAACTCTTAACTCAAATTTCTTAACTCAGTGTGATATCCTGGAACAAAGGCCATTGAAAAGCAATTGGTGGTGTCGGCTTAACACAACTAGTTTGGTTAACATGTCTAGTTAAGCATGTGTGTTAACTCTACTTAATCTGGTACTGCGTCTCTCTCCAGCTCCTCATTATACCCTGCATTTCATGGCTTTCAGGAGTTACAGTGCAGTAATTTCAGATTTAAACATCTTGCATCTTTTCGTCCAACACAAGACTAATCTGTACTCCATTATATTCCAGTGTAATGCCATTTGCTCCTAATATGTTGTAATATTGTACATCATCATGTATCCTCAAAGGTTCCTGACAACATAAGAATTATTATTCCTTTAAAAGCTCCATGCACAAATGGTTTACCACACTCCCTAGAACTGTTCAGTCACTTTACTGCGCTGGAGAAAAGGCAGCTCACAACCGAAAATAAAAAGCATCAGAGTAATTCACCATAAATTCATTTTCATATTTCTAGCAGCAAACAGCCAATTGTTATTTCATCTAACTGTGATCTTAGTAAACAGTCTCTGAAATAGCACTGATGAAGTGTGTCATATAGATCTAGGCAAAAATACAAAGAAAGATATTATTTTCAACTTTCCAAATGTCTCATTCAAAGCAGAATAACATGACCTCAGACGATTGTGGAATCTGTTATAGGTTGGCACAACTCTCTTAGGGTACTTTCACACTAGCGTTAAACTTTTCCGGTATTGAGTTCGATCCTATGGGGCTCAATACCGGAAAAAAAACTGATCAGTTTTATCCTAATGCATTCTGAATAGAGAACAATCCATTCAGTATACATCAGAATGTCTTCAGTTCAGTCACTGTCCGGTTTTTGGACAGAGAAAATACCGCAGCGGCGGTATTTTCCGCCTTCCATAGTTCCGGAACACTTGCCGGAATGCCGGATCCGGCATTATTTTACGCTGAAATGCATTAATGCAAGCCCCAAGTGTCGGCAATACCGACCTTTAAAAATGTGAATAAGATAAATACTGGATCAATTTTTCCACATGATAACCGGAAAGACGGATCCGGTATTGCAATGCATTTGTGAGGCGGATCTGCACCCGGATCCGTCTACAAATGGTATCCATTTGCAAACAGATTGCAAGATCCAGCAACACAAGTGTGAAAGTACCCTAAATGAGTTGTCTGTCTTTTTTCATAGGGCTGAAGGTAGATGTTATTACACAGAGACCAAAGGTAAGATGAAGGGCTTGTCAGGGTTCCAACAAATAAAGCTTAAAGGAGTTGTGTCATGAAACACAATCTATATTTTTCCAACCAGCACCTAGATCTGAATGATTTTGGAATTGCATGTAATTAAATATTTTGTATAGCCAGTGAGCTATTAAATACAATGTATTTGTATACTGCCACCTGCTGTTTGTTCTGTTCTTTATTTTGTCCATCTCACGGAGTTGGTCACGCATGCTCATTTTAAATCTTCAACTGGCACAATAATACAAGCCCAATAACAGCTCTGTCTACCACATATGAGATTTTTAACTATATCATTTCCAGAGAGCACAGTTTAAAGAAAGTAGCAACTTTTACAACTCCCCCAGAATAATGACTTAGAAATCTTCTAAGTGATATAGAAGTGATATAGAAGCAAGAGATGCATTGCTAAATGTTTAATAAGCAGGCACATTTACCATATAGTACATAATATAACAATTGGACAGAATTTTTTGCATAGATCATTCAAGGCACTATGTGAGTCATTTACCATAGCCCCAAGCAACTTTTCATGTGTAGTCCGCTTTGCATCAAAATTTGCTACCTTTTTGCTTTCAGTTTTACAAAAATGGGCAGGGCATGGGCTGGAGGAGGTAGTTGGTCTTCCATGGCTCAACTCATTTAAAGGGGTTATCCCATTTCTCACCCCCCCCCCCCTACGTGTGCTGGGCCCCTGACCGGTAATACACTTACCCTGCTCCCCGCTCCTGGCACCTCTCCTGGTCTCTGAACTGCCACTGCTGCTTCTCCCTGCACACAGATGAAAACATCTGGTGTCGGGGGAGCAGCCAATATCAGGCGGGGATAGGGATGAGCCTCCGTACCATCGCAGCTGACGCTAGGGAGGCTCGTCCCTGACCCTGCCTGCCATGGCTGCTCCCCCCGGACACCAGATATTTTCATCCGTGTGCAGGGAGAAGCAGCAACGGCAGTGCGTGGACCAGGAGCGGTGCCGGGAGTGGGGTAAGTATATCATTGGTGAGGGGCTCAGCATATGTGGGGGGGGGGGTTGAGAAATTGGATAACCCCTTTAAACAACATATGCACCAGAACACTGGCAAACATTACACCAGAAATCCGCTCTTGTTCGATAGTATAGACAGCAGAAGATTGACAAAGTTATTTAAAGGTTCTTGCCTTTTTAACCACCTCAGCTCCCTAGCTTAAACCCCCTTAATAACCAGACCACTTTTTACAATTCTGCACTACACTACTTTCACGGTTTATTGCTCGGTCATACAACTTACCTACCAAATGAATTTTGCCTCCTTTTCTCTCACTAATAGAGCTTTCATTTGGTGGTATTTCATTGCTGCTGACATTTTTACTTTTTTTGATAGTAATCGAAATTTACCGAAACTTTTGAAAGAAATTGCATTTTTCACTTTCGGTTGTAACATTTTTCAAATAAAACTACATTTCTATAAATAAATTTGTCTCTAAATTTATTGTTCTACAAAAGTTATAGCGTTTACAAACTATGGTACAAAAATGGGAATTTCCGGCATTTTGTTAGCAGCTCTGACTTTCTGAGCACCTGTCATGTTTCCTGAGGTTCTACAATGCCCAGACAGTAGAAACACCCCCACAAATGACCCCATTTCGGAAATTAGACACCCTAAGGTATTCGCTGATGGGCATAGTGAGTTCATGGAAGTTTTAATTTTTTGTCACAAGTTAGCGGAAAATTATTTATTTTTTACTTATTTATTTTTTTCTTACAAAGTCTCATATTCCACTAACTTGTGACAAAAAAATAAATTTTGCATGAACTAACCATACCCATCACGGAATACACTTGGGGTGTCTTCTTTCCAAAATGAGGTCACTTGTGGGGTAGTTATACTGCCCTGGCATTTTAGGAAACCTAAATCGTGAAAAGTAGTTTGGAATTCAAATGGGCAAAAAATGCCCTGTGAAATTGTAAAGATACTCTTTAGAATTTGGGCCCCTTTGTGCACCTAGGCTGCAAAAAAGTGTCACACATGTGGTATCGCTGTACTCAGAAGAAGTAGGACAATGTGTTTTGGGGTGTATTTTTACATATTCCCATACTGGGTGAGCGAAATATCTCTGTCAAATGACAACTTTGTATAAAAAAAATGGGAAAAGTTGTCATTTAGAGAGATATTGTAAAAATACACCCCAAAACACATTGCTCTACTTCTCCTGAGTACGGCGATACCACATGTGTCACACTTTTTTGCAGCCTAGGTGCACAAAGGGGCCCAAATTCTAATGAGTACCTTTTAGGAGGGCAATTTTAGGCATTTGGATTCCAGACTTCTTCTCACGCTTTAGGGCCCCTAAAATGCCAGGGCAGTATAAATACCCCACATGTGACCCCATTTTGGAAAGAAGACACCCCAAGGTATTCCATGAGGGGCATGGCGAGTTCCTAGAATATTTTTATATTTTTTGGCACAAGTTAGCGGAAAATGATTTTTTAAGAGAAAAAATATATCATTTTCCGCTAACGTGTGCCAAAAAAAAATATATTCTAGGAACTCGCCATGCCCCTCATGGAATACCTTGGGGTGTCTTCTTTCCAAAATGGGGTCACATGTGGGGTATTTATACTGCCCTGGCATTTTAGGGGCCCTAAAGCGTGAGAAGAAGTCTGGAATCCAAATGCCTAAAATTGCCCTCCTAAAAGGTACTCATTAGAATTTGGGCCCCTTTGTGCACCTAGGCTGCAAAAAAGTGTGACACATGTGGTATGAGAAGTAGAGCAATGTGTTTTGGGGTGTATTTTTACAATATCTCTCTAAATGACAACTTTTCCCATTTTTTTTATACAAAGTTGTCATTTGACAGAGATATTTCGCTCACCCAGTATGGGTATATGTAAAAATACACCCCAAAACACATTGTCCTACTTCTTCTGAGTACAGCGATACCACATGTGTGACACTTTTTTGCAGCCTAGGTGCACAAAGGGGCCCAAATTCTAAAGAGTATCTTTACAATTTCACAGGGCATTTTTTGCCCATTTGAATTCCAAACTACTTTTCATGATTTAGGTTTCCTAAAATGCCAGGGCAGTATAACTACCCCACAAGTGACCTCATTTTGGAAAGAAGACACCCCAAGGTATTCCGTGATGGGTATGGTTAGTTCATGCAAAATTTATTTTTTTGTCACAAGTTAGTGGAATATGAGACTTTGTAAGAAAAAAATAAATAAGTAAAAAATAAATAATTTTCCGCTAACTTGTGACAAAAAATTAAAACTTCCATGAACTCACTATGCCCATCAGCGAATACCTTAGGGTGTCTAATTTCCGAAATGGGGTCATTTGTGGGGTGTTTCTACTGTCTGGGCATTGTAGAACCTCAGGAAACATGACAGGTGCTCAGAAAGTCAGAGCTGCTAACAAAATGCGGAAATTCCCATTTTTGTACCATAGTTTGTAAACGCTATAACTTTTGTAGAACAATAAATTTAGAGACAAATTTATTTATAGAAATGTAGTTTTATTTGAAAAATGTTACAACCGAAAGTGAAAAATGCAATTTCTTTCAAAAGTTTCGGTAAATTTCGATTACTATCAAAAAAAGTAAAAATGTCAGCAGCAATGAAATACCACCAAATGAAAGCTCTATTAGTGAGAAGAAAAGGAGGCAAAATTCATTTGGTAGGTAAGTTGTATGACCGAGCAATAAACCGTGAAAGTAGTGTAGTGCAGAATTGTAAAAAGTGGTCTGGTTATTAAGGGGGTTTAAGCTAGGGGAGCTGAGGTGGTTAAAAAGGCAAGAACCTTTAAATAACTTTGTCACATCTTCTGCTGTCTATACTATCGAACAAGAGCGGATTTCTGGTGTAATGTTTGCCAGTGTTCTGGTGCATATGTTGTTAAAGGGGTTATCCAATTTCTCAACCCCCCCCCCCACATATGCTGAGCCCCTCACCAATGATATACTTACCCCACTCCCGGCACCGCTCCTGGTCCACGCACTGCCGTTGCTGCTTCTCCCTGCACACGGATGAAAATATCTGGTGTCCGGGGGGAGCAGCCAATGGCAGGCAGGGTCAGGGACGAGCCTCCCTAGCGTCAGCTGCGATGGTACGGAGGCTCATCCCTATCCCCGCCTGATATTGGCTGCTCCCCCGACACCAGATGTTTTCATCTGTGTGCAGGGAGAAGCAGCAGTGGCAGTTCAGAGACCAGGAGAGGTGCCAGGAGCGGGGAGCAGGGTAAGTGTATTACCGGTCAGGGGCCCAGCACACGTAGGGGGGGGGGTGAGAAATGGGATAACCCCTTTAAATGAGTTGAGCCATGGAAGACCAACTACCTCCTCCAGCCCATGCCCTGCCCATTTTTGTAAAACTGAAAGCAAAAAGGTAGCAAATTTTGATGCAAAGCGGACTACACATTAAAAGTTGCTTGGGGCTATGGTAAATGACTCACATAGTGCCTTGAATGATCTATGCAAAAAATTCTGTCCAATTGTTATATTATGTACTATATGGTAAATGTGCCTGCTTATTAAACATTTAGCAATGCATCTCTTGCTTCTATATCACTTCTATATCACTTAGAAGATTTCTAAGTCATTATTCTGGGGGAGTTGTAAAAGTTGCTACTTTCTTTAAACTGTGCTCTCTGGAAATGATATAGTTAAAAATCTCATATGTGGTAGACAGAGCTGTTATTGGGCTTGTATTATTGTGCCAGTTGAAGATTTAAAATGAGCATGCGTGACCAACTCCGTGAGATGGACAAAAATAAAGAACAGAACAAACAGCAGGTGGCAGTATACAAATACATTGTATTTAATAGCTCACTGGCTATACAAAATATTTAATTACATGCAATTCCAAAATCATTCAGATCTAGGTGCTGGTTGGAAAAATATAGATTGTGTTTCATGACACAACTCCTTTAAGCTTTATTTGTTGGAACCCTGACAAGCCCTTCATCTTACCTTTGGTCTCTGTGTAATAACATCTACCTTCAGCCCTATGAAAAAAGACAGACAACTCATTTAGGGTACTTTCACACTTGTGTTGCTGGATCTGGCAATCTGTTTGCAAATGGATACCATTTGTAGACGGATCCGGGTGCAGATCCGCCTCACAAATGCATTGCAATACCGGATCCGTCTTTCCGGTTATCATGTGGAAAAATTGATCCAGTATTTATCTTATTCACATTTTTAAAGGTCGGTATTGCCGACACTTGGGGCTTGCATTAATGCATTTCAGCGTAAAATAATGCCGGATTCGGCATTCCGGCAAGTGTTCCGGAACTATGGAAGGCGAAAATACCGCCGCTGCGGTATTTTCTCTGTCCAAAAACCGGACAGTGACTGAACTGAAGACATTCTGATGTATACTGAATGGATTGTTCTCTATTCAGAATGCATTAGGATAAAACTGATCAGTTTTTTTTCCGGTATTGAGCCCCATAGGATCGAACTCAATACCGGAAAAGTTTAACGCTAGTGTGAAAGTACCCTAAGAGAGTTGTGCCAACTGACATATACCTATAACAGATTCCACAATCGTCTGAGGTCATGTTATTCTGCTTTGAATGAGACATTTGGAAAGTTGAAAATAATATCTTTCTTTGTATTTTTGCCTAGATCTATATGACACACTTCATCAGTGCTATTTCAGAGACTGTTTACTAAGATCACAGTTAGATGAAATAACAATTGGCTGTTTGCTGCTAGAAATATGAAAATGAATTTATGGTGAATTACTCTGATGCTTTTTATTTTCGGTTGTGAGCTGCCTTTTCTCCAGCGCAGTAAAGTGACTGAACAGTTCTAGGGAGTGTGGTAAACCATTTGTGCATGGAGCTTTTAAAGGAATAATAATTCTTATGTTGTCAGGAACCTTTGAGGATACATGATGATGTACAATATTACAACATATTAGGAGCAAATGGCATTACACTGGAATATAATGGAGTACAGATTAGTCTTGTGTTGGACGAAAAGATGCAAGATGTTTAAATCTGAAATTACTGCACTGTAACTCCTGAAAGCCATGAAATGCAGGGTATAATGAGGAGCTGGAGAGAGACGCAGTACCAGATTAAGTAGAGTTAACACACATGCTTAACTAGACATGTTAACCAAACTAGTTGTGTTAAGCCGACACCACGAATTGCTTTTCAATGGCCTTTGTTCCAGGATATCACACTGAGTTAAGAAATTTGAGTTAAGAGTTTGAGTGTTAACTCTGTTACAGCCATACATTTCTAATGAATATATGCCAATAGTTACTACCTTCTAACCATCAAAACACCATATGCCCTTATATGACCATTTCAAGTGTTAGTACCCATGTACATGGTCATGTTACAGATACGGTATGTGTTATACAGAATTTTATGGCTTCTTACTAGCACTAAAACTGTCACATAAATGTTACTCTGTGTGGTTCCCCTTTTATATAGAAGTCCACGGATTATTATTTTTTTTTCTAAAGGGTTTATACAGGAGCCAAGAAGAAAAAAAAACAAAAACATATTTTTGTCCTAAAGCATTTTATATTACAGGTGTACATACAAATTCTCCAGTAGACCAGGCAACTGGGAAATGCATGTTGATGAGTGGCTAGATGGGTATAATTGTAATTTTGGTACTCATGGTTCTGAAGCTCCCTGGACCAGCTTGCAGTGATTGGAAGGGCACATTCTGGTTCTGGGGTTTTCCTGCCTAATGACATGATACCGTCAATCGTGAAGGTTTGGAGGTGCAAGAAAGGATCCTAGTTGTTGTGACACCAGAACCTTTCAGTGCAAAAGTAGTAAAGGAACCAATAATGAGACAGTTGTGCAGCAGAATGTATCTACAAATAGATCAGGGCAGTTCTTATCTTGTCGTAGACCAGCAGTTGATACACATAATTAGTACAAGGACAATAGGTGTCTCTTTAAGATGGTCTTTCTTACTTTGCACTCCCCTAGCTGACTTAAATATAAGTATCCAGACATGAGAGGTATATTTCAGACAATACAATGCAACCAGATGGCGGTCCAGTCAATGGCAGGCAAACTTTTCTGCACCTTTGCAGGTTGCTGCACTTACAGTACACTTCCACAAAATCCACCTTGGGAGATCGAGATTCTCACAGGTGATAAGATACTTAAAGGGAACCTGTCACCTGGATTTTGTGTATAGAGATGAGGACATGGGTTCCTAGATAGCAGCTAGCACATCTACAATATCCGCAATACCCAGTCCCCATAGCTCGGTGTGCTTTTATTGTGTAAAAAAAACGATTTGATACATATGCAAATTAACCTGAGATGAGTTTGAAAATATGACTCTTCTCTGGTCACACAAGTAAGATATAACTCTTTTATGTTCATTTGCATAAAAGGCGGGAAGTACAACAATGCATTATATTTATTGAATTTGTCTGCAAATTAAATTAAAAGTGTAATTTATATGTTTAGGGTAACACAATGAACATTTAGAAACGCTCAGTGAGGGAAGCATAGTAGAGGTGACAGGTTCCCTTTAAAGAGGACCTGTCACCACAAAATGCAGTGCAATCTGAAAGCACTGTGCTATAGAGAGGAAGAAGCTGAGCAGATTGATATATAGTTTAGAAGGAAAAGATTCAGTAAAACTTGTAATTTATACATTTATTTATTAGCTTTTTTTCACCTCCTATACATACCTATTGGTACAGATGTTATCAGTGGTTGATAGCATTGTGTGTGTAAGTGTACATAAGAGATAGCTGTCAGTCACTGATAACTCCTCCTCCCTGTACCAATATCTCTTCATAGGAAGGGAAAAAACTGTGATATAAATGTATAAACTACAGGTTTCACTGAATCTTTTCGCTCAACCTGCTTGGCTTCATTACATTTTGTGGTGACAGGTCCTCTTTAAATGCATATACAGGCACTGGAGGCTAACTCCTGGACAGGTGCCATAGAGTCATTTTTAGGCAGTTATCTCTACACTAGTGTTGATCTAGCACCGTAGTGTTCAGGTGCTCGGGGGCCCGGGCCGAATACATCAGGATGTTCTGGTGCCCGTCCGAGCACACGAATATAATGGAATTCAATAGGAGAACCCGAGCATTAAACCAGGTACCCCCTGCTCTGAAGAGGGAAGGGTGACTGGTTCATAGGAAAATGTCAGAAATTGATAGAAACACCACCGAAATGGTTCTGTAACAGCATGGGGAGGATGTCTGGATGCATTTTGTACTTGCAGGTCGCTACTGGGAATGATGTCCGAATAGTAAGCCACTTTTACAGACTGACAATAATACGCACAAAACCGAAGGCAAATTTTTTTATTTTAGAGGAAAAATTGATAGGAAACATTTTTTCCTGTATATTTACTTGTATATAAAGTGCAAGTGCTGCCAAAAATTACAAGCAAGAGGCACTCCGACACAACCTGTATATCACATAAAGGAGGGCCTCATTCACATTGTGGTACAATTGTTCGTGTAGTGGAACTCCTACACTCTTAAAGCCTATGCACTAAGTGAAATAGCTGCTAAAAATTACAAGGGACTGGCACTCCAATGCACCCTTTGTTCCACATAAAGGAGTGCATCAAACACAGCCTTGCAAAATTATGTTTGATGGCCTGCTGGTGACCCTCAAAAACATTTGGATCAAGGGCCTGCTGATCTGACCATCTAAAACATTACGGGCGAGGGCCTGCTGCCGCTTTTGTGACTCTAGATAACCTGGGGACTATTGCACGTCCACGTAACGGTAACGATTCATTCGGATGTCTGCCCTATCAACTTTCAATGTTATTTTCAGCCCAAGCCATCTAGACCATGGATAACAGGGGAATCATGGTTCGATTCTGGAGAGGGAGCGTTAGAAACAGCTGCGGCTACCATATTCAAGCAAGGCAGCATGCGTGCAAATTACCTATTAGGTATAATTAGGTGAGGGCCTGCAGATGATCTGACCCTGTAAAAGGTTTTAGGTGCGGGCCTGCAGGTGAGCTGACCGTGTAAAAGATTTTAGTTGTGGGCCTGCTGGTGAGCTGACCCTGTAAAAGATTGTAGGTAAAGGCCTGCTGGTGAGCTGGCCCTGTAAAAAATTATATGCGAGTACCTGCTAGTTAGCTGAAACTGTAAAAGATTTTAGGTGTGGGCCTGCTGGTGAGCTGACCCTGTGAAAGCTTTTAGGTGCGGGTCTGCTGGTGAGCTGACCCTCTAAAAGGTTGTTGGTGAAGGCCTGCAGGTGAGCTGACCCTCTAAAACATTTTATGTGAGGGCATGCAGATGAGCTGACCCTATAAAAATTAAATGTGAGGGCTTTCAGGTGAGCTGACCTGGTATAAGATTTGAGGTGCAGGCCTGCTGGTAAGCTGACCCTGTAAAGATTTTTATGTGCGGGCCTCCAGGTGATCTGACCCTCTACAAAATTAAGTGTGAGGGCCTTCAGGTGAGCTTACCCTGTAAAAGATTTAAGGTGCTGGCCTGCTGGAGAGCTGATCCTGTAAAAGATTTTAGGTGAAGACCTGCTGGTGAGCTGACCCTCTAATTAATTATATGCTAGGGCCTGCAGCTGAGCTGACCCTCTAAAAATTATATGCGAGGGCCTGCAGCTTAGCTGATATTCAAAAAAATTATATGCGAGGGCCTGCATATGAGCTGTAAAACATTATATGCAAAGGGACATATATGTGAGGGCTTTATATGTGACGAATAAGCATGTTGATATGATGGAAGAGGGGGATAAAAAAAAGGAAGATTCAACCATATACCCTTGTTTGTGATGGAAGGGGTGCATGGGAATACAGTGTATTCATTACATTATAAACAACATATTTAAAGTTCCTTTATGTTCATCAGCTTTCCTCTGGTGGAGTCGAGAAGTAATTGTCAATCCGGGCCTTGTTCATTTTTATAAGAGTCAACCTGTCAGCATTTTCAGTTGACAGGCAAATACACCTTTCTGTTATAATGCCACCAGCAGCGCTAAATACCCACTCAGACAAAACGCTGGTGGCAGGGCAGGCCAGCACCTCCAAGGCGTAGAGCACCAGTTAGTGCCATCTGTCCAGCTTGGACACCCAGTAGTTGTAAGGCACTGAGGGATCATTGAGGACGCTGACATGGTCTGCTATGTACTCCTTCACCAGCTTTCAAAATGTTTCCATCCTTGTGACACTAGGCCGCGCATCAGGATGAGGGTGCTGGCGGGGTGTCATGAAACTGTCTCAGGCTTTGGAGAGTGTTGCCCTGCCTCTTTTGAAACTGCTGTGTGTTCCCCTTGTCTCCCTTCCTCGGTTGGCCAAGGAACTACAGTTTCTACCGCCAGTGTTTTCAGGTGGAAATTTTGGGAGCAATATTTCAACAAGGATCTTCTGATATTGCACCATTTTGCTAATCCTCTGCACCACAGGAATGAAATATGAGACGTTCTCTTTGTAGTGGGGGTCGAGAAGGGTGAATAAACTGTAATCTGTGTTGTCCAAATTTTTTGCGTATAACGCGCCAGTGGCGGGAAAGGCAGCCTAACATGAAGTCAGCCATTTGTGCCTGAGTACCATAAGGCAAGACTTCGCTGTCGTCATCAGGAGGATCACTCTCAATCTCCTCATCCTCTTTCTCCTCTTCTGCCCACCTACGCTGAACAGATGGAATTAAACTTCCATGGGTACTACCCTCTGTGGAGGAGGCAACGGTCTCCTGCTCCTCCTCTTCATCGTCCAATTTGCGCTGAGATGACAAACTGAGGGTGGTCGGCTATCACCCTGTGTAATGTCTTCCCCCATTTCCACCTCTTCCACATGCAAAGCGTTGTCCTTAATTGTGAGCAGCGAGCATTTGAGTAGACACAGAAGTGGGATGGTTACGCTGATTATAGCATTATCGTCGCTCACCATTTGTGTTGATTCCTTAAAGTTTCTTAAAACCTCACAGAGGTCAGACATCTATGCCCACTCCTCGCTTGTGAATGCGGAAGCTGACTGGAAAGGCGATGACCATGTTGCAGATGGTATTCCACTACTGCCCTCTGCTGCTCACAAAGCCGGTCAGCTGGCAATTTCAAGCGCTGCTGCAGCGTTAACATACCGTCTGATGCTGTTGGTGACTTACGGAAATGTGCACACACATGGCGCACCTTCACCAGTAGCTCAGGCAAATTGGGGTAGGTTTTGAGAAACCGCTGAACCACAAGGTTGAACACGTGGGCTAGGCATGGGATGTGTCTGAGCTTGTTGAGCTCCAAAGCCGCCACCAAGTTACGGACATTATCAGACACAACCATGCTGATTGGTGAGATATGGTGCTGATTATTTAACTGTCTACAGGGGACAGTCACCAGAATTTTATGTATAGAGTTGAGGACATGGGTTGCTAGATGGCCGCTAGCACATCTGCAATACCCAGTCCCCATAGCTCTGTGTGCTTTTATTGTGTAAAAAAATAACGATTTGATCCATATGCAAATTAACCTGTGATGTGTCCTGTATGTGAGATGAGTCCAGCACGAAGGAGCCCAGCACCACCCCGCATCCTCTAAATCTCCTCCTTGCTCCCCGACGTCAAAAAGCCAGAGCGACGTAATCTTGCGATGTGCGAGCTAGCGCATCCGCAGTGTCATCATAGCATTCCTTTCCTGTGCTGGCATCAGCCTCAGGGAAGAAACTGCGCATTCACTAGCTCGCGCATCGCGAGATTACGGCGCTCTGACTTTCTGACGACAGGGAGCAAGGAGGAGATTCTGAGGATGCGGGGCGGTGCTGGGCACCTTACGCTGGACTCATCTCACGTGCAGGACAGATCTCAGGTTAATTTGCATATGTATCAAATCTTTTTTTTTTTTACACAATAAAAGCACACAGAGCTATGGGGACTGGGTATTGCGGATGTGCTAGCGGCCATCTAGCAACCCATGTCCTCAGCTCTATACACAAAATCCCGGTGACAGGTTCCCTTTAAATGTGATTATGTGCACCAGTAAATCTAGTGAATCTCTACATATAATTAATAAACAGTGTATACTTAAATATATACTTTAACAAACGACATTCCTTGTCACCAAGCTCTTTCAGCTTCAAAATATACATGTAGTTAGCATTTATTTAATTTCATTGTATATAAAGAAGAGTACAGTACATGGTATAGTTAACATACCATACTAAATTTTAACACTTTCTCATGCTGGGAGAATCACTCATTCATTGTCAGTTATTTTAACTAGTTGAAATGTATCTATAAATATAGTTGTGATTTTTATAAAGCTCTGGACCACAACACTATATTGTTATAACTTAATATGACAACATTGTTTAGACTACCTACTAAAAAAGGCTTTTTCCATCTTCCAGTGGTGCATAGCCATGGTCACATGTACCACTCCAGCCAATTACTGACTTCAGCGGTGATGTGACCACAAACAGCACATCACCACTGGAGAGGTGCATATGACCATGCCCATGCACCATCGGAAGTAAATAGTGTAGGGACCAGACGATGAAGACTGCAAAGGCAGCATGGAGCAGGCAAGTATGGACCTTCAGTTTAAGAGGGCATGCTGTTTGCACTTTCCTAAAAATCATTATAACCTGAAAAGTGTCATGGTCTTACCTCCTTGCTGTTCCCTTCGTTTGACATGTGCTGGCGGCCATCTTGGTTTCTGGGTTTTCTTGTAGCCTCCCACCCTGCGGCTCCTCCTTCCCACTGGGAGGAGCTGGATGCCCAGCTCATATATATAGGAGGTCTGTGGCTTCAGTTCCTTGCTTGGTCCTCCTGTGTTCACATGCTTCCAAGACTGCTGCTGCTTCTGGTTCCTGATCCTGGCCTCGTCTGACTACCCCGTTGGTTCCTGATTCCGGCTTCGTCTGACTACCCCGTTGGTTCCTGATTCCGGCTTCGTCTGACTACCCCGTTGGTTCCTGTTCCTGGCTTCGTCTGACTACCCTTCTGGTTCCTGACCTCTGTCTCCGCAAGACCCTGCTTCGGTTTAGCCATCCGTTCGGACTTTGCTTACGGCTTGCTCTTCAATAAAACCTTCTTATTTTCCACTTATCTCTTGTTGTACGTCTGGTTCATGGTTCCATGACATTAGGACCAAGCCATGAATTCTGACGGTACAGGGCCACCCTCGCTACCTACGCTGGTTGCCAGACTTGATCAGCAGGATCACCTGTTGGGTCGGTTCGCTGTGGCGTTGCAAACCCTGCTTGAACGCACGGCTCATTTAGCTTCCGTTGCCGATGGGTCGGTTGTCGCTCCTGGGCCCGCTCCTACTGCCGCTCCGGTTGTTGCGCCAGAGTCTACCCTGACACCTGTTGCTGCGCCTGTGGTGTTTCAGGGTATGACCGGTTCTGCCCCCCTTCCACAGCGCTTTGGGGGAGAGCCAACTCAGTGCCGAGGTTTCCTTAACCAGGTGGGCATTTACTTCGAGTTGCTGCCACATGCCTTTCCTACTGAGAGATCAAGGGTGGGCTTCTTGATCTCGCTGCTCTCGGACAAGGCCTTGGCCTGGGCCAGCCCTTTATGGGAGAACAACAATCCGGTGGTTGCCGAGTTTTCCGGTTTTGTTGCTTCTCTTCGGAAGGTATTCGATGTGCCGGCTCGTGCTGCCTCTGCTGCGAAGCTCCTTATGTCCATCAGACAGGGTTCACGATCCGTAGCTGAATACGCCATTGAGTTTCGTACCCTGGCAGCAGAGGTGGGCTGGAATAATGAGGCTCTGGTCGCTGCTTTCTCTCATGGTCTCTCGGATGCCTTGAAGGATGAGGTTGCAGCTAAGGACCTACCAGTGGAGCTCGAGTCTCTTATTTCTTTCCTGATTTTGATTGACACCAGACTCAGGGAGAGACCTTCCTTTAAGGAGAGCCTGCGGAGGTCTCCTAACAGATTGGCGCCTACGTTTGCTGTCCCACCCGTGCCTCCCTCTCCTCCCACGCCTCCTGGGGATGACTTGTCTGGGGGTGAACCCATGCAGCGGGGGTTTGCTCGCCTGTCTGAGGGGGAGAGGGTACTCCGGAGACGCGAGGGCCGATGCATGTACTGTGGTCTCGGTGGGCATTTTCGGTTGGCATGTCCGAACCGTCCGGGAGAACGCTCGCACCTGAGGTCCTGTCGGGGGCAGATCTTGGGTGGAGTCTCCTCGTCCCCGGTTTCCCGTGTTGACAAACCACTGATCACGGTTGTCCTCTCCTGGGTCGGGGGCTCGGTGACGACCCAGGCGTTGGTGGACTCTGGTGCTGGTGGTTTGTTCATTGATAGAGTGTTCGTTGCCGCCAATTCCATTCCTCTGCAGCCTCGAGGTTCCCCACTGGCTCTTGAGGCGATAGACGGCAGACCCCTTCTGCCGCCACACGTGACTCATGAGACCCTTCCAGTGGGGATAGCCATTGGTGCCGTTCACAGAGAGTCGGTCTGTCTCCAGGTTATTTCGTCTCCACACTACTCGGTGGTCTTGGGGTACCCCTGGCTCCAGAAGCATAATCCGACTTTCGATTGGAGATCGGTCGAGATCCTCTCGTGGTCACCGCAGTGTGGGGCTAGTTGCATCCATGGGCCTGTCAAGTTGCTGTGTACTTCCTCGGACTCTCTGTTGCCTCCTGAATACGAAGAGTACCGGGATGTATTCGATAAGGTGCGCGCGGTTGCCCTACCTCCGCACCGCCCATACGATTGTGCCATAGAGTTACAATCCGGTGCCGTTCCTCCTCGTGGCAAAGTCTATCCACTGTCGGTAGCGGAGAATGAGGCCATGGAGGAGTACGTGAGGGAGGCGCTTTCACGCGGACACATTCGCAAATCCTCGTCCCCGGCAGGGGCTGGATTTTTCTTTGTGAAAAAGAAGGGCGGCGAGTTGAGGCCTTGCATCGATTACAGGGGTCTCAATCGCATCACGATCAAGAACGCTTACCCGATACCCTTGATTTCCGAGCTGTTCGATCGCCTCAAAGGGGCCACGGTCTTTACCAAACTCGACCTGAGGGCGGCATATAACCTGGTAAGGATCAAGGCGGGCGATGAGTGGAAGACCGCGTTTAACACCAGGACCGGTCATTATGAATCCTTGGTTATGCCCTTTGGGTTGTGCAATGCGCCCGCAGTCTTCCAGGAATTCATCAACGATGTTTTCCGTGACCTGTTGCAGCAGTGTGTGGTGGTCTATTTGGATGACATCTTGGTATATTCTGCATCCATGGAGGCCCACATTCTGGATGTCAGACGAGTGTTGCAACGCTTACGAGAGAACAAGCTGTTCGGTAAGCTTGAGAAATGCGAATTTCACCGATCCCAGGTAACCTTCTTAGGTTACATCATTTCCGCTGAGGGGTTCTCCATGGATCCTGAGAAGGTTTCGGCTGTCTTACAGTGGCCCCAGCCCAGTGGGCTTCGTGCCCTGCAGCGCTTTTTGGGCTTCGCCAATTATTATCGGAAGTTCATCAGGGACTTTTCCATGCTAGCCAAGCCTCTCACGGATCTGACCAGGAAGGGCAGTAATCCTCAGGTCTGGCCGCTCGAGGCCATCCGAGCTTTTGAGGCTCTAAAGTTCGCCTTTGTGTCGGCTCCGATTCTGTCGCATCCCAACCCTGGGTTGCCTTTTGTCCTCGAGGTGGACGCGTCTGAGACGGGAGTAGGCGCCCTCCTGTCTCAGCGTAGAACACCAGAGGGTCCTCTGCTTCCTTGTGGGTTTTACTCCCGGAAACTGTCTTCCGCGGAGTGCAACTATCAGATTGGTGACAGGGAGTTATTGGCCATCGTGCAGGCCCTTAAAGAATGGAGGCACTTGCTCGAGGGCTCGGTGGTTCCGGTTCTCATCCTGACGGACCACAAGAATCTGACCTACCTCTCTGAGGCCAAGAGATTGACACCACGTCAGGCCAGATGGGCTCTGTTCTTGTCACGTTTTAATTACGTGGTCTCCTACCTACCCGGCTCCAAGAACATCAGAGCGGATGCCTTATCACGGCAGTACTCCGAGCTGTCCGGGGAGGAGTCGATTCCGACTACGGTCATACCCCCGAATCAGATCCTGGCCGCTATTCGCACCAGCCTGACTTCTCCTCTGGGTGAGCAGATTTTGGCGGCTCAATCTGGTGCTCCCTCTGGGAGACCCAACGGCAGATGTTTTGTGCCTGAGGAGTTGCGCACTCGGTTGTTGCGAACCTACCATAACTCCAAGGCCGCGGGGCACCCTGGAAAGAATCAGCTGTCCTGGGCGGTTTCACGTCTGTTCTGGTGGCCTTCTCTACGTTCCGACATCGCCGCATATGTAGCGGCATGCTCCGTTTGTGCCCAGAGTAAGTCCCCTCGGCACCTTCCGTTGGGCCTTTTGCAACCCATAGCCACCGGGGAGCGTCCATGGTCACACCTGGGGATGGATTTCATTGTGGACCTCCCTGCATCCCGAGGCCATACGGTCATTCTCATGATTGTGGATCGGTTTTCCAAAATGTGCCACTGTGTTCCTCTCAAGAAGTTACCCTCTGCACAAGAGTTGGCCTCGATTTTTGCCAGGGAGGTCTTCCGGTTGCACGGTTTGCCCAAGGAGATTGTGTCGGATCGGGGGAGTCAGTTTGTGTCCAGGTTCTGGCGCGCCTTTTGCTCCCAGTTGGGGATTCATCTCTCTTTCTCCTCGGCCTACCACCCTCAGTCCAATGGGGCCGCAGAACGATCCAATCAGGCCTTGGAGCAATTCCTTCGTTGCTATGTCTCCGATCACCAAGACAATTGGGTTGACCTCCTGCCTTGGGCTGAGTTTGCCAGGAACACGGCGGTGAACTCTTCCTCTGGGACGTCTCCCTTCATGGCCAATTATGGGTTCCAACCTGCCGTGTTACCGGAGGTATTCTCTCCCCAGGATATTCCGGCTGTGGAGGATCACCTTTCCGTCCTACGTGCTTCTTGGGTACAGATCCAGAGGTCCCTTGAGGTCTCTGCGCAGCGCCAGAAACTCCAGGCTGATCGCAGACGAGCGCCCGCTCCTTCCTACCAGGTCGGAGACCGCGTATGGTTGTCCACCCGCAACCTCAACCTTCGAGTGCCCACTCCCAAGCTGGCGCCTCGCTTTGTTGGTCCCTTCCGAGTGCTTCGCAGGGTAAACCCGGTAGCCTATGCCCTTGCGCTTCCTCCTGGCATGCGGATCTCCAACGTGTTTCATGTCTCCCTGTTGAAGCCACTGGTGTGTAATCGTTTCACTTCCTCGATTCCTCGGCCTCGTCCGGTCCAAGTGGGCAATCGTGAGGAGTATGAGGTGAGCAATATCCTGGACTCACGCCTGGTCCGCGGCCGGGTGCAGTTTTTGGTCCATTGGCGTGGTTATGGTCCAGAGGAGCGTTCCTGGGTTCCCTCCGCAGATGTCCATGCTCCTGCTTTGCTCCGAGCCTTCCACGCATGCTTCCCTCAGAAACCGTTCCTTACTCCGCGGAGGAGGGGCCCTTGAGGGGGAGGTACTGTCATGGTCTTACCTCCTTGCTGTTCCCTTCGTTTGACATGTGCTGGCGGCCATCTTGGTTTCTGGGTTTTCTTGTAGCCTCCCACCCTGCGGCTCCTCCTTCCCACTGGGAGGAGCTGGATGCCCAGCTCATATATATAGGAGGTCTGTGGCTTCAGTTCCTTGCTTGGTCCTCCTGTGTTCACATGCTTCCAAGACTGCTGCTGCTTCTGGTTCCTGATCCTGGCCTCGTCTGACTACCCCGTTGGTTCCTGATTCCGGCTTCGTCTGACTACCCCGTTGGTTCCTGATTCCGGCTTCGTCTGACTACCCCGTTGGTTCCTGTTCCTGGCTTCGTCTGACTACCCTTCTGGTTCCTGACCTCTGTCTCCGCAAGACCCTGCTTCGGTTTAGCCATCCGTTCGGACTTTGCTTACGGCTTGCTCTTCAATAAAACCTTCTTATTTTCCACTTATCTCTTGTTGTACGTCTGGTTCATGGTTCCATGACAAAAAGGGGGTTGTATGGGTTCTAGATTTTGATGACCTACCCGTAGGTGGTTTATCAATATCATATTGGTGGTAGTCAAATGCCTGACCTACCCACAAATCAGCTGTTCTCGGCAAGAAACCATTTACTACATAGTGGATGATGCTGACTGATTTGGGCTCCTTCCACTGTATTATTTCTGGCACCAACAGCTGCTCAGAACAGCTGGTCAGTGGGATGCCACGTGTCTGACCCCACCAATCTGATATGATGACTAATCCTAAGGATAGCTCATTAATATCTAGACTGTGTAAAGTTTTATCTTTGAAGTTGAAAGATTTTAATGTGTGATTGAAGAGGAATGAAGATGATATTATTTTTTTTTCCTTTATACCTACTCTTCCTATTGAATCAGTTCCTTACTCTCGCTAGAAAAATGTAATCTAAGAATGACACAATTTTATAATTAGTCTTCCATAAATGTTATTGGTGGAGTTCTGCTTTAAAACCTTGTTAGCTGTTTGAGTATAATTTATTTATCATTATTTTAGTTATTTTAAACTTCTGATGTTTTGTATATATATACGGTATATATACCAGGTTAAACAACCATAGACAATCTATTAGGAATAAGAGAAGGGATCTGTCTGTGTCAAAACATTTTGTGGAAAAAAAACATAAAGAAAATGACCTGAGATTTATGATCTTAGATCATGTCAAACCTTTGGATAATGGGGGGGATCGACTTAATATTTTAAAAAAAGCAGAGCTCAGATGGATTTTTCGACTGGACACACTGAAGCCTAAAGGGTTAAATGTTGAATTCAGGGTGACAGGGGGAATGGTCAGTTAATATCCGTCCGTAATAACTATGGTCTGTTGTATGTCCATAACGCTGTATGGGGTGGATCCCGTGGAAAAGCACATTGTTTATCTATATTATAATGTGACTGATTTTGTTACTTGTTTAATTGTGTAGTAGGATTGTTATCTTATCTTGCTGGGATGGTAATTGCGGCTATAGAATGTGTTGCCCAAAATAATGCCCTGCTGTAAAATGGCGGAAATGATAAGTGAAGTGACCCTGGCTGATGCGTCTACGAACGTGGGTACGTGAGTGACGCAGCACGCCAGAGGACACGGAGCTTTAACCCCGCCCGTCGGTGACGCATATAGTTCGTGTGCGGCCGAACAGCTGGTGAGTGATTGGCACATGCGCAGTAGCGAGGACGAGACGTGCAGAGGTACCGCGGACCTACACGAGATAAGACGCCGGTCATATATTCAGCTTACTATACATATACCCCCAGCAAGGTATAGCAACTATGAATTTTAATGCACTAGGCACTTTATTAGTATTGGCACTTCAATGTATACCATGGGTTTGTAACACGGTTATAACACTATGGCACTTGTATAATGGGCTCGTTAGTCTGTCTACATGAATAAGTGACGCAGATGAGTGAATTGTTATTCGTCCACAAGAGGGAGTGTACCATTTTTGTATTGGTTGATGAATTGATTGGTAACAACCTTACTATGTATTTATACTGGCACTATTGCACGTTATGTTTCACCTGACTTGAGAAAGGTTCTGTGAGAGAACCGAAACGTTGTCTATTTTCTGACATGTGTGAATAAACTGCACATTTTTTACTACAAGGAGTGCTGCGGACTTTCTTTATTATTAATCCGTCCTGTATCGAGGGACCACCGCGGGCACCGTACAACCATTTCTGCATGTGAAGGAGTGCTGCCTAACCTTTTCTATGGATATATATATATATATATATATATATATATATACATATATATATATTTATTTGAATAATAAAATGAATAGTAATATCACATCTCATGATTCTTATTTTATCTACTTACTTTAACTGAACCAAAAAAGCAATTCCTGCAAAATTGACCATAGTGTGTAATAAAACTTTAATCATCAAAATAATTTTTTTTCTTGGTTATTGAGCAAAGAAAACATATACTGTACAATCCACCTTAACTTAGATTCCTAGAGAGTCGAACATGGACTTTAATTTTATACTTGATTTATCTTGGTTCAAACTTTAATGGACATTGTACTTTTGGGAATGGTCCACATTTTCCAGATCTTAGACTACTGCATATTCTTGCTCAATGTACCTGAAAGAATGAGCTCTCCTCAGTAATTCCATAAATTGAAATCTGTACACCATCCAGGATTGTGTTTATAGTAATGTACATATTATCTCCTCAGAGTCTTTCACCATAGTATGATCACAGAGGCTTTAGGAAATTGTTATTTTCTTCATACGGAAAGTTAATTATTTATTATATATAAATCTTCTCGGAATAATGTATGCAGTCATTATGCGGAAACAGTTATTCTTCACATTTTCCGGCATTATCCCTTTTGTCTCCCTTGAATCATTCATGGTTCTTTTCTCCCTTTAGCCAATACAAGAACAGAATATATTAGGCCCCAATCACATAAAAGATATTTTTTATAGAATTGTTGATTGTTTAAATATATACAAATAGCACAACGGTTTTAGAACAAACGAATATCTAAAAGTTGAGACCCCCTTTGTGGCCCTAAAGTTTCACTCTAGGGGACCCTGAAAAATAATATAATAATAAAAAGTAAATAATTGATTTTGGAATTTATGTTTCTATGCCTGCAGACATATACAAGGAGTTTTGTTGTCAAATGAAAGTGACATGCTCTGTAGAGATGAGCGAATTTCAAAAAAAATTGATTAAGCCGGTTCGCCGGATTTTTCGAATTGTGGCAAATCGCATAAAAAATGGCTATTTCCTGGCTGCAGAGAGCTTTTAAAGTTCTGTAGAACACTGTGCCTTGCAGTAACACACATAGGGAGTCTGCTATGTTGGTGAAACAACACTGTGAGTCAGTATGACATGTACATGACAGGTGTTGCTCTTAGAATCACTGCACACTTCACTTATTTGGGCAGTTACGGGGGCCAAAACTGACCAAATAACAAGTGTGCACTCAGCCTTACACCGTCAGCAGATGATACCACATAGCGGTCTAGAGAACCTGTTCTATTAAACTCTTATACAAGTAAAGCCCCCCCCCGGCAGAGTGGAGTGGGTGTCAGCAGTAAGTTTGTATTGATTTTCCCTTCCTCTGATCCGTCAGAACAATAACCCCCTAAAAAATGGATTCTGTCTGTGGAGCATCTGCCTTTACTTGGTCAGCAATTGGTCAGTAATCCATCAGTATTGCTAAAGCCAAAAATACAGGAGTTGATCCAAAACAGAGATGTGAGTGGGATATTTGCATGACTTCTGTGTTTTATACCCACTCCTGCTTTTAGCTACCAAATGATAAGCCAATTCTGATGCAAAATAGGGACCATGTCATGCAGACCTTACAGCTGTTACATAGACAGGATCCGTTGTGCGTCTCATTTTCCCTTCCTTTTGACAGATCAGAATAAGGGTCAAATAAATGATAATGTCAACCCGGCCGAAAGGAAAAAATATTGACCCAGTAATGAAGTGGGGAGGGTGGTAACAGCAGGATAAGTCCAAAGAGTGGCCCTATGACATAGTGATGAGGTGGAAGCAGCATGAGGAGACCACAAAGTGTCCCAATGACAGAGTGTGGAGTTGGAGGCAGCTGCAGCATCAGGAGGAGGCCACAGAGTGGCACAATGACAGTGTGGCGGTGGTGGCAGCCGCAGCATCAGGAGGAGGCCACAGAGTGAAACAATGACAGTGTGGAGGTGGCAGCAGAAGCTTCAGGAGGCCACAGAGTGGCACAATGACAGAGTGTGGAGGTGGTAGCAGCAGCATCAGGAGGAGGCCACAGGGTGGCACAACGACAGAGTGTGGAGGTGGCGGCAGCAGCATCAGGAAGAGGCCACAGGGTGGCACAATGGCAGTGTGGAGGTGGAAGCAGCAGCATCAGGAGGCCACAGAGTGGCAAGGTGACATAGTGTAGAGGTGGCAGCAGCATTTGGAGAGCACATATTGGCAAGGTGACATATTGTGGAGATGGCAGAAGCGTCAGGAGACTACAGAGTGGCAAGGTGACATAGTGTGGAGGTGACAGCAGCATCAGGAGAACACAGAGTGACCTGGGAGGTGGATTGCAATACCAGTACCAGCTGAATATGGTGAGTGAAAGAAGGAGCACTTGGCATCAGATGTGTGGCATCAAGTGGGTGGCAGCATCCGAATAGTAGCTAAGGCAGGAAGCCAGAAGAAACTAGACTATTTTGCCAAAGTGTTGGTGTGGCACCATGGATGATCTTGTCTGATGCATCAGGCATTGGTAGGTGGAAATCCTGGCTGATCCACGGCTGATTCATCTTGACAAAGGTCAGTCTCTCCACATTCTTCTTGGGGTAACTTTGGCCCCTGTCGCACTAAACGCCTTCTCTGATGCCACACTACTGGCCGGGCAGGACAGCTTTTCCAGGGCAAACTCTGCCAGTTGCAGCCACAATTCCAGTTTGGCTGCCCAGTACTCCAGCGGATCTTCAATGTGGGGTGGCAGGGTGCTGTCCAAGTATGCCACCACCTGCTGGTTCAGGTCCTGCTTCAAGTCTAGCTGCTGCTAGTGAGTAGTTTATTTACTGGGTAGGTGAAGAAAGCTACTCCTCAGGAACTTTAGACTAAAGTTGTTACTAATGGAGCTGGAACTGCTCCTACCCCCCCATCCTGCCACAGCAGCTATGGCAGAGGAATGTGAGCGCAGAGGGACCCCCGGTCAGACCTGCGAAAGGATGGACGATGGCGCAGACAGGCAACTGCCAAATGACTACATAGGATTTCTCTATAGTAGTTCAGTTTGTCCTCCCTCTCAGCAGGTGTGAGGAAGGCCCCCATTTTGGACCGGTAGTGAAGGTCCAAAAAGATGGAGAGCTAGAAGTCTTCCCTCTGCTGAATGGTGACAATTGGGCTGTCACTACACAAGCAAGTGAGCATGCATCGGGCCATTTGTGCAAGTGACTAGGAGGGACTCCCTGCATCCATCTCCACTGCATACTGCCATGGTTTGTCTGTGTCCTCTGCCTCGTCTTCCTCATCGCCCTGTAGCTCCTCTGGTTGCTTCTACTCCTCCTCTCCTGTCACCTGTGTAAAAAGACACCCATTTTGCTACACATTGCTTGTACTCTAATGTCCTCCTCCTTCTTTAGTGCAGCCCCCACAGGGCTCATGTGGTTGTGCAATCTAGGCACCATGCCCCCAGTCCCCTGACCAGCCAGATTTTACAGCATCTGTTCCAGGACATGAAGCAGTGCAATGAAGTTGTTTATCCCGTAGTACTAGAAACTGACAAATAACGTGGCCTCCTCAAAGGGCTTGAGCATACAGCAGGTGTCACGCACGATCTGCCACTGGCTCACTTCGAAGTTACACAGGGTAGGACTCCTGTCGGCTTGGATCATCAATAAATCGCTTATGGCCTTTCTCTGTTTGTATAGTCGGTCCAACATATGGAGGGTGGAATTCCAACAGGTGGAAATGTCGCATATCTGCCTATGTTGAGGGATGCCGTTCTGCAGCTGCAGCTCAAGGAGGGTGTACTTTGCGGTGTACGAGTGGCTGAAGTGCATTCAAAGTTTCCTGGACATTTTTAGGATGTCTTGTAGCTGTGTGGAAGACTTGAGGAACCGCTTTACAACCAGGTTGAACACGTATGCCATGCAGGGCGCATGGCTCAGCCCTCCTTGATGAAGGGCCAACACCATGATCTTCCCATTGTCGGTCACCATAGTTCCGATTTTGAGTTGGACATGGAGCAGTTCTTCCCCAGTATGACTCCGTTCTCCCTGGCAAACGAGGTGCAGAACAGTGTGACACCGCCGTGCCCTGCACATGTGGTATGATGGAGGGGCACTGTGAATGGTCCCTGCAGTGGAGGCTGATGACACGGTGGAGGCAGAGGTGGACATTGTCGCAGGACCAAATTACTGGTGTGGCTGTGCAGGAACCACATTTACCCAGTGGGCTGTAAAGTACATGTATTGTCCCTCCACACGCCGGCGCTGCCATGCACTTTGGCAGACACCGACTGGCCCACCTTCTGTTCTACATGTGTGTGCAGGGCTGGTACTGCCTTTTTGGCAAAGAAATGACAGCTTGGGACTCTCCACCTCAGCTCGGCACAAGCTATCAGATCTCTGAAAGGTGCAGAGTCTACCACTTGCAAAGGAAGGGACTGTGGCATATAGTTTTTTTTTTTTATAGTGTAATTTTTTCCAAATCTGAACTTCAGAAGAGACAAAAAAAATGTGACTATAAAAAAAAAGATTATAGCACTATATTAACTAAATTGCAGTCTATATGTGCATTTTACAAATATTCACTATATGGCTATAACTTTGTTTTTTTTGAATATTCGTAATATTCTAAAACAAGAATCTGCGACTTTCAACCCTTTATTAGGAACGGCGTCTAAAACGCCGGTCTTAATAAATGTACTCCTATATTATTAAGTGCCATGTAATCATCTCACAAACACATTGGTCAACAATAACCAGAAAGTGGCCAACCCCTTTACTTCACAGTATCTCCTATCTCTTGGCTGAACTTGATGGACATATGTTTTAACACATTGGTTGGCCCACTGAGGGTGCACGTTACCCATCTTAATTAACATTTTCATATGCTACAGACAGCACCAACATCAACTTTGGGACCAGGGCCACTGGTTGCGTGTTATATATGTGCCTACTGAGGTCTGCTGACACCATCATGTTGTGTCTCATTCTTAAACATGCTGACAGGCACCTTTATCCCTATCATTTAGTAACTATTGATGTCCATCTGGCCCGATGCTGCCGATTGGAAAAAAAAAAAGCTAGTTCTACTGCATAACACTGCAGAACTCATATACACCAGCTAAATAGCTACTGGATCTCACCTGTTTATGTATCCTCTGGAAAATCCAGGTCTGAGTTCAGTTCCCAATATACATGGTGATCAGTAGAAAAGTAACAAAAAAACATTTTTGCCACTGTGTTTCACACGTTTTCTGTGCAGAATCAATGGCAAAAACACCTCTAAAAAGCCTCTAATTCATTTCAGTGGAAGGCATAACTTGCTTTATTTTCCACTCTGGAAAAAAAACTGCATAAAAAAGCAGATAGCAAAAAAAATAAAAACGTTTGGAAGCACACCATTACACATGCAAACAATAGAACTAAAGAATAGGGATCATGCTGGATTAAAGTGGTACTATACCTACTATACTTAAAAAATAGAAGCTCTTTGTGCACATTTTTTGATCAAACATGTGTCGGGCCCATCTACTGGCATCAAAGTGGCTTTGGCAGATGGGTATCTAACACTAACAGAACTGCCTATCCTGGGCCTAACCTAAGCCTACAATTAGAGATGAGTGAATTTATCAAAAATTTGATTTGGCTGGTTTGCTGAATTTTTCAAAAAGATTTGATTAGATCCGAATTTATTTGTGGCAAATCACATTAAAAAACAGCTATTTTCTTACTGCAGAGAGCCTGTATAATGGTGTAGAACAATGTGCCTTGCAGTAACACGCATATGGAGTCTGCTGTGCTAGTGAAACAATACTATGAGTCAGTATGACACACACATGACAGGCGTCACTCTTAGAATCACTGCACTTATTTGGGGAGCTAAGGGGCCAAAACTGACCAAATAACTCAAGATCCTACTGTAGCGTGAAAGAGCGGACTCTTTTTACTCCGCCGTCAGCTGATTCCACATAGATGTCAACAGAACTGTTAAACGCTTATACAAGTAGAGCAGAAAAGGGTGTCAGCAGTAAGTTTGTGTTGACGTCACTGATTATTTTGCTCTTCCTCTAATCCATCAGAACAATAAACCACAAAAAAGGATCCTGTCTGTTGAGCATCTGCCTTCACTCAGTCAGCATTTGGTCAGTAAAACATCAGTATTGCTAATGTAAAAAAAAACAGGAGTGGATCCAAAACAGAGATGACACGTGAATGGAATATTTTCACGTCTTCTGTGTTTTGTACCCACTCCCGCTTTTGTCTAACAAATCACAAGCCAATTCTGATGGGACCATATAGGCCTTACAGCTGCTACACAGACAGGATCCATTGTGTGTCTCATTTTTCCTTCCTTCTGACAGATCAGAAGAAGGGTCAAATAAATAATGTTGTCAACTTGGCGAAAAAGGAAAAATAGTAGCCCAGTCATGGAGTTGGGAGGGTGGGAGAACAGCTTGAGAAGTCCACAGAGTGGCCCAATGACATGGTGTTGAGGTAACAGCAGCATGAGGAGACCACAGAGTAGCCCAATGACATAGTGTTGAGGTAGCAGCAACACGTGTGGTGCTTTCAACACGCAAATCAGTAATATTTTTTGATAAAAAAAATATAAAATGTATAAAAAAATATATAAAACACCACACATAAAAAAACACACATGTGTTATCCATGCGTTTTCCTGGAAATCAATAGTTGTTGGACATCCATCTTGATATACCATAGATGTCCCCAAGAATGCGCAGTTCTTTGACACTCAAATAATTGTGGGGACATTGTGGGGAGGCTTTAGAACATATAACTGCTCCGCTAAACGGCAAATAAGCCCTTATTTTTTTCCACTTATACATGCCAAAAAAGGCTTTAGAACGTAACTGCACCACTGAATGGCAAATAAGCCCTTATTTTTTTATATTTATACACGGCAAAAAAGGCTTTAGAACATATAATTGCACCGCTGAGCGACAAATAATACTTTTTGTTTTCCACTAATACACGCCAAAAAAGGCTGTAATTTTCTCACTTCACCACACAACGGCTAAAACTTCACACACACCCTAACACCACACACCCCTAAAACTTCCACCATATTTAACTACTATATATTTTAAACCACCTTATGTTATGTTTATGTGTCGTCATGACAAAAAATGCAAGAATTGGATATGACCTTGAATGACCTGCATTAAAAATGTGTGATATAATTATGGACACTATTTCATTTTTATTTTCATTTTTATTTTGATGATAAATATATAAATTATTTGAGTGTCAAAAGGACTGCGCATTCTTGGGGACATCTACGGTATATCTAGATGGATGTCCAACAACGATTGATTTCCAGGAAAGCGCATGGATAACGCATGTGCGTTTTTATGTGTGGTGTTTTATATATTTTTTTATACATTTTATATTTTTTTCTCAAAAAATATTACTGATTTGCGTGTTGAAAACACCACACGTCTTTGTAGACATCTAGATATAGATGTACAACATGAATGATTGATTTACATTAAAACGCATGGATAACGCAGGTGCGATTTCATCCCCTCATGCTATCCATGTGCCCTTTTTCATAAAAAAAAAGGGGGTTGCTGTTGGGTTTATCGATCTATATTGCATGCCACCTATTTATATATGTTCATATGAAGACCTAATAAGGGAAAAGATATTCCATTGTGAATGTTTGAGTCCATTCCACATATTATGTTTTACTGAGGCCACATCCCCCTTTGCAATTAAAGTTTTACTTTAAAAGACTTTTAAAAATGTATGCTGTCGACCACTGATGAAGGAGCAGTAAGCCCCGAAACGCGTTTGGTGAAAGACAGTATACCGATACTACAATACCCGTGACTATTATGGACATTTGATGCCACTCATCCTTTTATTTCAATATACTGAAAGTGGAAGTGCTTCCTTACTTCACTTGACTCTCCGGAATCTAAGACCATACCTGAATAGAAATCAGCAAATCTCATACCACGTGAGATGCCAACAGAGCGCAACCTTCAGAGACTGCTGTGATACATCTACACGCTTATAGTGGATGGGTAATGTAGTCAGTGTGGCACCGAATATAATACAAATATGATACATGCATTACGATACATGGTTACACCGACAGTATATATTGGAACACAGTGGAGGGGCAATGGAGTATAAGTAGCACCCAATCTGAAACAAGAATAATGGTATTGTTGGCCAAATATAAAGTAGCCATATGAGACCTCGGATATAAGACTTTGGATCTACAATCACTTTTAATAAGTAGTAATAATCATTTTTTGTCATCTTACATCACAAAAAGTGTAATACCAAGCGATCAAAAAGTCATATGCACCCCAAAATTGTACCAATCAAACCGTCATCTCATCCTGCAAAAAATAAGCCCCTACATACGACAGTCGTCCCCCAAAAACTATGGAGATACTAAAACATTTTTTTTTTAATGCTTTATTATATAAAAAATATCTAGTATTGTCGCGTCCTTAATAACTTACTCTGCAAAAATGCCACATGATCTAACCTGTGAGATGAATACTGTAAATAACAAAAATTAAAAATGGTGCCAAAACAGCTATTTTTTGTTACCTTGCATCACAAAAAGTGTAATATAGAGTAACCAAAAATCATATGTACCCTAAAATAGTACCAGCAAAACTACCACCTTATCCCGTAGTTTCCAAAATGGGGCCTTTTGGGGGGGTTTCTACTCTAGGGGTGCATCAGGGGGTCTTCAAATGTGACATGGCAACTAAAAATTATCCCAGTGAAATCTGCCCTCTAAAAACCATATGGCGTTCCTTTCCTTCTGCGCCCTGCCATGTGCCCTTTCAGTATTTAAGACTACATATGGGGTGTTTCTGTAAACTACAGAATCAGGGAAATATATATTGAGTATTGTATAATGTAGAGAGAATCTGGGTCGCACATCCTCATTCCTATACTTCTAATATATCAACTGTATGAAATTTGCAGCATTTCGTTTGATAAAACATGGCTATACAGCACTAGTATCAATCATTTGCTGTGCACTATGAAGAGGCATTAGTATACAGTTTGATCAACGAGCATAGGCCCACTTACCGCGACAAGGTTGCCTCTTGTTAAGTGGGGACCTATTCTAACCATAGCGCGGTGCCGTGCGGCGACCACCGCGCCTCCACACCGCTCCAGCAGGCAACGGGATCCGGCAGCCACACCGTGGCCCTACCGTGAGGCAGAGCCACTTAGGCCTCGGATCCCATCACTCCACCAGCACGGCACAGAAGCAGCGACGGCCACCGTCCAGCGCCGCATGTGGACTGGTGCAAAGGGATCACCTGTTCACAGCTTCTCAGGAACTCCAACTGAGATGGGGTAGGAATTATTTGACCCTTTGCAGACTACTGCTAGTTAAAAGCACCTGTGCCAAATGGGGAGGAGTGCTGACTCAGAGTAGGAAAAAAGTGGATACAACATATAAATTTGTATAATGTAAGCATTTCGTTTGATAAAACATGGCTATAAAGCACTAGTATCAATCATTTGCTGTGCACTATGAAGAGGCATTAGTATACAGTTTGATCAAAGAGCATAGGCCCACTTACCGCGACAAGGTTGCCTCTTGTTAAGTGGGGACCTACTCTAACCATAGCGCGGCGCCGCTATATATTAAGTATTGTTTGGCTGTTAACTCTTGCTTTATTACTGGAAAAAAATGATTAAAATAGAAAATCTGCCAAAAAGTGAAATTTTGAAATTTCATCTACATTTCCTTTAATTCTTGTGGGTTAACAAAGTTTGTAAAAACAGTTGTAAATAACTTCAGGGTGTAGTTTCCAAAATATGGTCACTTTTTTAAGTGTCTACTCTAGGGGTGCATATATTGTAAAATGGTTTTACTTTGTACAAAAAACATATAATAAATGCTATTTTCTGAAACCAGAAACCCCCTTTCAAAATGCTTTTTTGAGCTATAATGATACTTATTATTATCTGTATGCTTTCCAAACATATAATTACCTTATACTCCCAATTTTTTCCTATATATGCCTGTTTAAAAGAGTTTTCCAGGGAAATAATTAAAACGGTCCCTATTGCTCTTGCCTTCCTGTCCTGGCATTAGCAATGACTTGCATCAGTCAGTGATTAGCTGAGTTGGCCTTTGTTGGCATTTGAGGCGTGCTGAGCCAGGGCAGAAAATGGAGAGCAGCAGAGACTGGACCAGAAACAGAACAGCAGTAACAGGGGATCACTGTTCTTCCTGCCCCGTTTGTAAAAGAAACTATCTAGTTCATTTTTCCTTGTGGTGCTCTCTTGAGAAAGCAGGTTGCATATTACAATAGCACAGTATACTAAACTTAGTGGGCTTATTCGGTACATAAATTTATAGAAGGGTGGTATAGGACTAGAGTTGAGCGAACACCTGGATGTTCGGGTTCGAGAAGTTCGGCCGAACTTCCCGGAAATGTTCGGGATCCGAACCCGACCCGAACTTCTTCCCGAATCCGAACCCCATTGAAGTCAATGGGGACCCGAACTTTTCGGCACTAAAAAGGCTGTAAAACAGCCCAGGAAAGGGCTAGAGGGCTGCAAAAGGCAGCAAAATGTAGTTAAATCCCCTGCAAACAAATGTGGATAGGGAAATGAATTAAAATAAAAATAAATAAAAATTAACCAATATCAATTGGAGAGAGGTCCCATAGCAGAGAATCAGGCTTCATGTCACCCACCACTGGAACAGGCCACTGTCAGATATTTAGACCCCGGCACCCAGACAGAGGAGAGAGGTCCCATTGCAGAGAATCAGACTTCATGTCATAGCAGAGAATCAGGCTTCACGTCACCCACCACTGGAACAGGCCATTGTCAGATATTTTGGCCCTGGCACCCAGACAGAGGAGAGAGGTCCCATAGCAGAGAATCAGGCTTCATGTCATAGCAGAAAATCAGGCTTCATGTCATAGCAAAGAATCAGGCTTCACGTCACCCACCACTGGAACAGGCCATTGTCAGATATTTTGGCCCTGGCACCCAGACAGAGGAGAGAGGTCCCATTGCAGAGAATCAGGCTTCATGTCATAGCAGAGAATCAGGCTTCACGTCACCCACCACTGGAACAGGCCACTGTCAGATATTTTGGCCCTGGCACCCAAACAGAGGAGAGAGGTCTCATTGCAGAGAATCAGGCTTCATGTCATAGCAGAGAATCAGGCTTCACGTCACCCACCACTGGAACAGGCCATTGTCAGATATTTTGGCCCTGGCACCCAGACAGAGGAGAGAGGTCCCATAGCAGAGAATAAGGCTTCATGTCATAGCAGAGAATCAGGCTTCATGTCATAGCAGAGAATCAGGCTTCATGTTACCCACCACTGGAACAGGCCATTGTCAGATATTTTTAGGCCCCGGCACCCAGACAGAGGAAAGAGGTCCCATAGCAGAGATTCAGGCTTCATGTCATAGCAGAGAATCAGGCTTTATGTCACCCAACACTGGAACAGGCCACTGTCAGATATTTTTATTGTATTTCAACCCAGAACAAAAACTGTGCTTTGACGGACACTAAATAACTTGACCAGCCACAGCAATAACCACAGATTTAGCTGAATACAAATTGTAGACCTAGTATTTAGGCCCTGGATGACAGGTATCCCTTTTACGGACAGAATTAGACTTGGAAATGCACAGTAGCGTGTGAAGTTATTGAGGATGACCCTATCCGCACCTTCAATCTAATATACCCTTTTATGGATAGATTTAAAGTTGGCCTGATACAGCAGAAACCACTGATTTAGGGAATTGCTAAGTTGGGAATTGTATTTCAACCCAGAACAAAAACTGTGCTTTCAGGGACACTAAACAACTTGACCAGCCACAGCAATAACCACATATTTAGCTGAATATAAATTTTAGGCCTATTATTTAGGCGCTGGATGACAGGTATACGTTTACGGACAGAATTACACTTGGAAATGCACGGTAGCGTGTGAAGTTATTGAGGATGACCCTATCAGCACCTTCAATGTAATATACCCTTTTATGGATCGATTTAAACTTGGCCTGATACAGCAGAAACCGCTTATTTAGGGAATTGCTAAGTTGGGAATTGTATTTCAACCCAGAACAAAAATATATCCTTTGCCAGACAGCAGACAGTATTACAATTGGCTAGCCACAGCTGAAACACCAGATTTAGGGTACTTATCACGATCGGCGTAACTGTCACATACGTGACATGGAGGGAGGAAAAGAGGGAGGCCCTGCCCTAGTGAGAGGGAAGGTGGTGACCCCTGACTCACCTTGCGACTGGCGCCTGGCTGCCCTGTCACCCGTACGCTGATCACGTGCCTAAAACCCTGGCTTTCCCTAGGATGAGCCCTAGATAGTGAACAGGGCGGTGGGAACACTAGTCCGCACCACTAGCTCTAAAGGAAAACACCAAGGGGAGGACAGACAATACAAACTAAACATATAATCCCAGGAGGGCAACAACGGGAGACAAGAAAAGCCCAACAGGGATCCGGAGGGTAGCACTCTGGAACAACAACCAGATTCTCAGCTCCAGTGGGTCAGCATAGATGTCCAGGCAGGAAGCTCTATAACTGGCAACAAGAGAAGTGTGAGAGGAGAATATAAGGAGTTTGGGAGTGGCAGACAAGAAACAGCTGAGGAGGAGAAGCTACGGATCCCTGAGTGAGACAAAAAGGATAGCAAGGCAAACACAGAAAACAAACACTAAGAAACACCGTGATCTTTAGACATAGAGCGCGCAGCCACCCGCTGCGACTTCCTGACCCCGGGTATAACGGAGTCAGACGTGGCTCTTGACACCCTCGTGACAGTACTGCTATTTTGGCAATTGTATTTCACCCCTCAATAAAATAGCAAGCACAGCCATGCCCCTGATGTAGGATATAGCAAAAAAACCAACAACACACTATTGATGGTTAAATGGACTTGGTGGCAGCTTGTGCTGGCGCACCACAAGACACAAAATGGCCACCGATCACCCCAGAAAAAAGTGACTGAAAAACGCTCTAGTCAGCCTAAAAACAGTGAGCAATTGAATAGCAGAAGATGAATGATTCACAGCTGTAGATCGATCATTTCATTAAGTGTTTTTGCTGAGTAAATCCCTGTCTAGTGCCTAATCTCGCCCTAACAGCAGCTGCTGCATCCTCTCCCTACACTGATCAGAGCAGAGTGACGTGCGGCGCTATGTGACTCCAGCTTAAATAGAGGCTGGGTCACATGCTGCACTGGCCAATCATAGCCATGCCAATAGTAGGCATGGCTGTGATGGACTCTTGGGGCAAGTAGTATGACGCTTGTTGATTGGCTGCTTTGCAGCCTTTCAAAAAGCGCCAAGAAAGCGCCGAACACCGAACCCGAACCCGGACTATTACGAAAATGTTCAGGTTCGGGTCCGTGTCACGGACACCCCAAAATTCATCCCTATATAGGGCACATATATAGAAAAATTTGGGGCTTGTTGGGAGATCCGCTGGTGACTTTGGAGTGATTTTTTCTTGTGCCATGATGGGGGGTTTCACATGTCGCTCACCTTTTTAGGTCCTGGTGTCCACTCCAGTCCCTTAGCAGGGATTCCAAGGTATATATCATTGGAGGAGACATGATGGTTCTGGGCTTTTGTCATAAACAATTTGTAGAGTGCAAAGTTGTTTTCAGTGTTGTCCTTTAGTGTCAACCTTAAATAAAGGCATTTAAACATAAAAGTTTAGGGCTGCATCTATCTTAGATGTGGCATTCTTCTTTTTTGACTGTTCTTTGTCTTTCGTCTCCATTTATCCAGTGTATAAACTTATGTAAGTTAGGACAATGAACAGATGCCTCTGAACAAATGTTTTCTTATTCCACTTCACCACTCTGAATGTATTCCTTGGTTGAAAACAGTAAATCTGATTAAAAATAAATAAAAAAGACCAAAATGTGCTGTTTCCCCCCCTATATATAACTTATACATTTCCACTACCTAAACTGCTTATTCATCTTATTCATGGCATTTTTATATTTTCATTCCTGTTATATTACTTTTCTGCTCTTGCCTGATGCATAATTATTTATTTGTGTTCATCACATTTCCTCGGGAAAGGGATTAGTATTTTTATACAGAACATTTCCCTGCCTCTAAAAACTATTACAAGAGTTAGGATTACAACATATGAGTGGTGGCAGCTGGGGAATTTAGATATTAATGCTACATTTTAGTATCCTTTATGTGATTTACTGAGCTTAATTTTTGAAACAAAATGCTAACATTATTTTTGCAGAGTTGAGAAAATGCAGCAGAGTTTATTACAGTAAATAGTGAACCATAGCAAGATAAAGGGGTATTCTCATCTCGGAATGTTATGGTACATCACTAGGATAAGCTATAACATTATGATTAGAGATGAGCGAATTTTAAAAAAAAATTGATTCGGCCGGTTAGCCGAATTTTTGAAAATCAACTATTTCCTGGCTGCAGAGAGCATTTAGAGTGGTGTAGAACACTGTGCCTTGCAGTATCACGCATAGAGAGTCTGCTATGGTGGTGAAATAACACTGTGAGTCAGTATGTCATGCAGATGACAGGCGTTGCTCTTGGAATCACTGCACACTTCACTTATTTGGGAAGTCACTGTGCCAAAACTGACCAAGTAACTCAAGTATGAACTAAGCCTTACAGGTCGATGCTAGCGCCAAGAAAAAGTTCACTCCTTTTACACCGTCATCAGCTGATTCCACATAGATGTCTACAGAACCTGTTCTAATAAATGCTTATAGAAGTAGAGCCCCCCTGACAGAGTGGAGAGGGTGTAAGCAGTAAGTTTGTGTTGACGTCGCTAATTATTTTACCCTTCCTCGGATACATCAGAACAATAAACCCCCCAAAAAAGATCCTGTCTGTGAAGCATCCACCTTCACTCGGTCAACATTTGGTTAGTAATCCATCTGTATTGCTATTGCCAAAAAAAAACAGGAGTGGATCCAAAACAGAGATAACATGTGAATGGAGTATTTGCATGTCTTCTGTGTTTTGTACCCACTACTGCTTTTGGCTTAATAATCATAAGCCAATTCTGATGGGACCACACAGGCCTTATAGCTGCTATTCACACATGATCTGTTGTGCGTAAAATTTCTCCTTCCATCTGACAGATCACAAAAAGGATCAAATAAATGATGATGTCAGCCAGGCCAAAAGGCAAAATAGTAGCCCAGTCATGAAGTGGGGAGGGTGGAAACAGCATGAAAAGTCCACAGAGTGGCCCTATGACATAGTGGTGAGGTGGAAGCAGCATGAGGAGGCCACAGAGTGGCAAAATCACAGTGTGGAGGTGACGGCAGCATCAGGTGGCCACAGAGTGGCAAGGTGACAGAGCGTGGAGATGGCAGCAGCATCAGGAGGCCACATTGAGGCAAGGTGACATATTGTGGAGATGGCAGAAGCATCAGGAGACTACAGAGTGGCAAGGTGACATAGTGTGGAGGTGACAGCAGCATTTGGAGACAACAGAGTGACCTGGAGACAGAGTGGGGAGGTGGATGGGAATAACAGTACCATCTGAAAGAAGGAGCACTTGGCATCAGATGTGTGGCATCAAGCCGGTGGCAGCATCAGAATAGTAGCTGAGGCAGGAAGCCAGAAGAAACCGGACTATTTTGCCAAAGTGTTGGTGTGGCACCATGGAAGCAGTGGAATGACATCGTTCATCCCATAGTCCTGGCGACTGACAAATAATGTGGCCTCCTCAAAGGGCCTTAGCAAACGGCAGGTGTCACGCTGCCCTTGGCTGACATCAAAGTTACACAGGGTGGAGCACCCCTGTCCGCTTATATCATCAGGAAATCGTTTATGCCCTTTCTCTGTTTGTATAGTCAGTCCAACATATGAAGGGTGGAATTCCAACGGGTGGAAATGTTGCATATCAGCCTATGTTGGCCTCTGCAGCTCAAGGAGGGTTTGCTTTGCGGTGTATGAGTGGCTGAAGTGCATGCAAAGTTTTCTGGCCATTTTTAGGGTGTCTTACAGATGGGTGGAAGACTTCAGGAACCGCTTGACAACCAGATTAAACATGTGTGCCATGCATGGCACATGGCTCAGCCCTCCTTGACGAGGTGCCGACACCATGTTTTTCCCGTTGTCGGTCACCATTTTCTATTGTCATGGTGAAAGCCAGGATTCGATTTCTTGATGAAGGACACTGATCTTTTTATCACTTGTGTGACTCCGTTCACCCAGACAAACGAGGTGTAGAACAGCGTGACACTGCCTTGCCCTGCACATGTGGTATTCTAGAGGAGCACTGTGAATTGTCCCTGCAGTGGAGGCTGAGGACACGATGGAGGATGAGGCTGTAGAGGCGGATATTGTCACAGTACCAGCGGTGTTTGAAAAAGGAGGTGGAAGCAGTGTCACCTGGGCAAGTTGCTGGTGTGGCTGGGCAGGAACCACATTTACCCAGTGGGCCGTAAAGGAAATATATTGTCCTCGACCATAGTTATAGCTACCGACTAATTTTCCCCAAAAAAGCCGTATCACAAACAAATTTCACCACTGAATGGCTAATCTACATAATTCGGTTCATACAGAAGAAAGTCTACCATCACCCATCAATTTTCCCCATAAAGGCTGTTTCAAAAAAACATTTCACCACTGAATGACTAATCGAGTTAATTCGGTCTGTACAGCAAAAAGAAGTCTACATTCACCCATCGATAAGGTGAGTTTAATTATTTTTAATTTTTTTTAATCCTTCCATCCCTAATTTAATTAGCATTCTGTATTCAGAATGCTATTATTTTCCCTTATAACCATGTTATAAGAGAAAATAATAAAATCTACAGAACACCTAACCCAAACCCGAACTTCTGTGAAGAAGTTCGGGTTCGGGTCTGGGTACCAAACATGCAGGTTTTTCTCACATGCATGCAAAACACATTAAAACACTTTGCCCTCGCGCATTTTCCCGAGACGCACCCACTTCCTATCCGGCCCTCAGACGCGACGCCCGTGTGAATGAGGCCTTAGAGCCTTAGAGAGAGCTGTGTATAGGAAGGGATAGAAAGTGTAGGGAGTGTAATAGGAAGATTTAGAGTCTTTTAAGGACTATTGTGTGTGACAGCAGCAATATATATTTTTAGTGCATCATGCGCTAAATATCGTGTAATAGGCCGATGCGGGCAGTTAAATTATTGTATGTGCATCCTTAAATTATCAGTGACATCCAGTGTACTTTTTCTGTAGACAACGAGCGCTGCGGACAGTTCACTGATCCGCGCCACATCTCTTGTTTAAAGTGTGCGCATCCCAAAATTATTAGTGACATCCAGTGCATTTTTTCGCATAGACAGTGTCCGCTGCGGACAGTTTAATTATCCGCGCCACTTCTCCTGTTTAAAGTGTGCACAACCTTAAAATATCAGTGACATCCAGTGTACTTTTTCCGTAGACGAAGTGCGCTGCGGACAGTTAATTTATCCATGCCACATCTCCTGTTTAACCACCTCAGCTCCCCTAGCCTAAACCCCCTTAATGACCAGAGCACTTTTTACAATTCTGCAATACACTATTTCTTCACGGTTTATTGCTCGGTCATACAACTTACCACCCAAATGAATTTTACTTCCTTTCTTCTCACTAATAGAGCGTTCATTTGGTGGTATTTCATTGCTGCTGACATTTTAACTTTTTTTGTTATTAATCAAAATTTACCGATTTTTTGGCAAAAAAATGTCATTTTTCACTTTCAGTTGTAATTTTTTTTTTTATAAAACTACATTTCTATATACATTTTTCTATAAATGTATTGTTCTACATGTCTATGATTAAAAAAATGCAATAAGTGTATATTTATTGGTTTGCGCAAAAGTTATACCGTTTACAAACTATGGTACAAAAATGTGAATTTCCGCATTTTTAAGCAGCTCTGACTTTCTGAGCACCTGTCATGTTTCCTGAGGTTCTACAATGCACAGACAGTATAAATACCCCCCAAGTGCCCATCAGCGACACCCTAAGGTATTCGCTGATGGGCATAGTGAGTTCACACATGTGGTATCGCCGTACTCAGAAGAAGTAGGGCAACATGATTTATTTTTATTTTTTTCTTACAAAGTCTCATATTCCACTAACTTGTGACAAAAAATAAAAACTTTCATGAACTCACTATGCCCATCACGAAATAACTTGGGGTGTCTTCTTTCCAAAATGGGGTCACTTGTGGGGTAGTTATACTGCCTTGGCATTTTAGGGGCCCTAATGCGTAAGAAGTAGTTTGAAGTCCAAATGTGTAAAAAATGCCCTATGAAATCCTAAAGGTGCTCTTTAGAATTTGTGCCCCTTTGCCCAGCTAGGCTGCAAAAAAGTGTCACACATGTGGTATCGCCGTACTCAGAAGAAGTTGAGCAACGTATTTTTACATATACCCATGCTGGGTGAGAGAAATATCTCTCTAAAAGTCAACTTTTCAATTTTTTTTATACAAAGTTATAATTTTAGAGAGATATTTTGCTCACCCAGCATGGGTATATGTAAAAAGACACCCCAAAACACATTGCCCAACTACTTCTGAGTACGGAGATACCACATGTGTGACACTTTTTTGCAGCCTAGGTGGGCAAAGGGGCACAAATTCCTTTTGGGAGGGCATTTTTAGACATTTGGATTCCAGACTTCTTCTCACGCTTTAGGGCCCCTTAAATGCCAGGGCAGTATAAATACCCCACATGTGACCCCATTTTGGAAAGAAGACACCCCAAGGTATTTCGTGATGGGCATAGTGAGTTCATGGAAGTTTTTATTTTTTGTCACAAGTTAGTGGAATATGAGACTTTGTAAGAAAAAGACAACAAAAAACAACAGCATCATTTTCCGCTAACTTGTGACAAAAAATAAAAACTTCTATCAACTCACTATGCCCCTCAGCGAATACCTTAAGGTGTCTTCTTTCCAAAATGGGGTCATTTTTGGGGTGTTTGTACTGCCCTGGCATTTGAGGGTCTCCGCAATTATTACATGTATGGCCAGCATTAGGTGTTTCTGCTATTCTCCTTATATTGAGCATACGGGTAATGAGATTTTTTTTTCCATTCAGCCTCTGGGCTGAAAGAAAAAATGAACGCCACAGATTTCTTCATTCGCATTGATCAATGTGGATGAAAAAATCTCTGCCAAAAAAAGAAAAAAGGAGGGGAAAGGCGTCTGCCAGGACATAGGAGCTCCGCCCAACATCCATACCCACTCAGCTCGTATGCCCTGGCAAACCCGATTTCTCCATTAACATCAATCGATGTGGATAAATAAATCATTTCCGTTTTTCTTTTTTTTATATACAAAGTGTTTGCCAAAGCATATGAACACCGCCCCTCAGCTCATAAGCCTCTGCAAACATATCTTTTTTGCTGCAGAGGAGAAATCTCGTCTTGCCGCGCCGCATACACCGAGTTTTGTGTAATCTGACAGCAGCTCAATGCTTCTGTCAGAATGCACATCAGTGCTGCAGCTGGTTCATCGGTTGGTCCACCTAGAAGGTAAAAATAAAATAAAATAAAACAGGCCGCAATGCAATAAATTTATTAACATGAACTTTATAATAACATTTGAACAGAACATTAACTTTTATGAACTTTTGGAACAGAACATTAACTTTTTTGCTTACCGGTGATTTTTTTTTGTTTTGCTGGGGAAATGTCGCTCGTGTAGACGGCTCACTACACTGGTGGTTGGGGCCACGGAACCTCCTGGATACAGGAGGTTCTCGATGATCTCTTCCTGAAATTTGAGGAAGGATCTTGTTCTCCCAGCCTTACTGTAGAGAACAAAACTATTATACAGAGCCAATTGAATCAAATATACAGACACCTTCTTATACACCTTCTTATACCAGTGTCTGGTTCTGTGGGAAAGTAAATAGGGGGCCAACATCTGGTCATTGAAGTCTAGCCCTCCCATGAGCAAATTATAGTCGTGGACCAAGAGGGGCTTTTCAATGACTCCGGTTGCTCGTTCAATTTGAATTGTCGTGTCTGCATGAATGGAGGAGAGCATGTAATTGTCATGCTTGTCTCTCCATTTCACGGCGAGCAGTTCTTCATTACACAAGGCAGCCCTCTCCCCCCTTGCAAGACGGGTGGTAACGAGCCGCTGGGGAAAGCCCCGGCGACTAGGTCGCGCGATGCCACAGCAGCCAATCTGTTCTAAAAACAAATGCCTGAAGAGGGGCACACTTGTGTAGAAATTGTCCACATAAAGATGGTACCCCTTGCCAAATAAGGGTGACACCAAGTCCCAGACTGTCTTCCCACTGCTCCCCAGGTAGTCAGGGCAACCGACTGGCTCCAGGGTCTGATCTTTACCCTCATAGACTCGAAATTTGTGCTTATAGCCTGTGGCCCTTTCACAGAGCTTATACAATTTGACCCCATACCGGGCGCACTTGCTTGGGATGTATTGTTTGAAGCCAAGGCACCCGGTAAAATGTATAAGGGACTCGTCTATGCAGATGTTTTTCTCAGGGGTATACAAATGTTTAAATTTGGTGTTAAAGTGGTTTATGAGGGGCCGAATTTTGTGGAGCCGGTCAAAAGCTGGGTGACCTCTGAGACAAGAAGTGCTGTTGTCACTAAAGTTCAGGAAACGCAGGATGGTCTCAAATCGTGTCCTGGACATGGCAGAAGACAACATGGGCATGTGATGAATTGGGTTCGTGGACCAATATGACCGCAATTCATGCTTTTTTTTTTTTTGGCCCAGAAAAGTTTTAATTTCGGAAACTTGGACGGGTTTCCACTGGAAAGACTAGGCATAAAAGCTTCCCGGGTTGGCGGCTATAAATGAGTGGCATATCGATTTGTTTCTGCCACGACTAAGTCAACAGCTCCGCAGTCAAGAACAGCTAAAAAAAAAAACAGTGCCGATCCGATCTGAGCTGTCTCAATCCGAACTCCAGACTGGGCGGTGAAAGGGGGAACTACTGGTGCGGCTGAAGTTGGGGGCTGCCAATCAGGGTTTGCCAGCACCTTAGGGACTCTAGGGGCTCCACGGGCCTGTCTGTGTGGTGGCTGCGACAGGGGAATTAATGCACGTGCCACCGTACTAGCTTCAACTGCCCTTCTGGTGCTCGCCACTTCACCATGTTGTACGGCAGTGCTGGTACTAGGTCCAGGATGGGCTGCGCCGCTGGTGTATGCCTCACCACGTAATCTGACACCGCCAGCCCCACTCTACTGCCCTTTAAGCGGATCCTGTGCAACCTGTGGTCTAGCAACACGGGGCTGGGTACGCCTGGTGGTATCAGGGACCTCAACCTCCTCGTCCGAACTTTGGGTCAGACTGCCACTGCTTTCTACAGGTTGGTATTCTGACCCGCTGGATTCGTCAGATGAGGGTTCCCATTCCTCATCCGACTGGGACAGAAGCCTCTTCAGAAGAATACCCCTTATTTTCCATTTGGTCAACTGAATTTAGGGGGTATTCCCTGAGACTACCCAAGAAAAAAAGCAAGCCTGTCTTACAAATGGGAGGCTAGCAAAGTACCGGAAGCCGCTGCGATTGATAAAAAATAACAAAACTGATTTTTTTTATCGCCGCAGCGCTTGTAAAGTGATTGTGCAGTGATAAAAAATAAAATAAAATTTTTGTCACTGCGGCGGGGCTGGCGTGGGTGAATGCACGTGTGGGCGACCGATCAGGCCTGATCGGGCAAACACTGTTTTGGGTGGAGGGCGAAATAAGGTGACACTAATACTATTATAGATCTGACTGTGATCAGTTCTGATCACTTACAGATACTATAAAAGTACCAATGCTGATTAGCGATACACTAATCAGCGAATCAGTGACTGTGGTGCGGTTGGCTTGGCGCTAACTGACGCTAACTACCTAACAAAGGGGCCTAAACTATCCTAAAACCTAACAGTCAATACTAGTGAAAAAAAAAAGTGACAGTTTACACTGATCACTTTTTTCCCTTTCACTAGTGATTGACAGGGGTGATCAAGGGGTTAATTGGGATGATGGGGGGTGATCTGGGGCTAAGTGTGTTGTGTCTTGTGTACTCACTGTGATGTGTGCTCCTCTGCTGGGACCAACCGACAAAAAGGACCAGCAGAGGAGCACACAAGCCATTTAACACCTTATATTTATAAATATAAGGTGTTAAATGGCTTCTGATTCAATTTTTTAAATGTCACCAGCCTGCTAGCGATGATCATTGGCTGGCAGGCTGGTGACGAAATGCTCCTTTAACGATCCCCGTCCCACACTGCGCATGTGCGGGCCGGGGCTGCCCGAAATCTCGCATCTCGCGAGAGGACGCGCCGGCGCGTCCAGGAGGAATTACAGGGCCACTGCCAGGACGTGATCCTACGTGCGACGGTCCTGTACTGGTTAAAGTGTGCGCATCCCAAAAATATCAATGATATCCAGTGCACTTTTTCCGAAGACTCTGTCCGCTGCCGACAGTTAAATTATCCACGCCACATCTCCTGTTTAAAGTATGTGCATCCCTAAAATATCAGCGACATCCAGTGTACCTTTTCCGTAGACAGTGTCCGCTGCGGACAGTTCAATTATCCGCGCCACATGTCATGTTTAAAATGTGCGCATCCCTAAAATATCAGTGATATCCAGTGCACTTTTTCCGTAGACGCTGTCCACTGCCAACAGTTACATTATCCGCACCAAATCTCCTTGACGGCACACTGGGTGAATGTTGTGGAGGCTGGGAGCAAGTCATACCCTGGGATGGCACAGGTGCTACCGACGCCAAGTATTGTGGTTCCTAATTCCTTAAGGGTTTCCGCCACCACCTACGTTAGTGGCTCCAACCCCCACTTCTCCTCCACTGCCTCCTCCTCCACTTGCACCTCAGAATTATCCTCTTGCAGCAACAGTCAGCCATCAGTAGGTAGCTGGAAGTAGTGTAGCACTGCAGTGGGGAAGCGTTAACAGACCGTGCTGAAGCTGATATGCTTAGGGGAGGCAGAGCTGTGGCAGTGGATAAGAGACCAGACTGAGCTGTGACTCTTACCACTCAACCTAGAACAGGGCATGCTTGTGTCTCATAATGGCCGTAACTTGGTTGCGGCTTTGATGCCCGGCAAGCTAAGATACATCCCAGGCCTAGCCCACGTGTTCAACCTTGTGGTTCTGCGGTTTCTCAAAACCTACCCCAATTTGCCTGAGCTAATGGTTAAGGTGCACCGCATGTGTGCACATTTCCGCAAGTCATCGACAGCTTCAGCTGGTCTGTCAACGCTGCAGCAGCGCTTGAAATTGCCAGCTCATCGGCTGTTGTGCGACATGAGCACACGTTGGAACTCAAAGTTCCACATGTTGGACAGGGCTTGTGAGCAGCAGAGGGCAGTAGTGGAATACCAGCTGAGAACTTCTCATCTCTCATTTCTCTGGTGGAGAGGATGAGCAAAACGGTGCAATACCAGTAGATCCTTGTTGAAAAATTGCTCCAACAATTTCCATCTGACAACGCTGGTGGTAGAGTCTGTAGTTCCTTGTCCAACCAAGAAAGGGAGATTAGGGGAACACACAGCAGTTCCAACAGAGGCAGGGCAACACTCTCCAAAGCCTGGGACAGTTTCATGACACCCCACCAGCACCCTCACCCTGATGTGCAGCCTAGTGTCACAAGGAGGGAACATTTTTGGAAGATGGTGAAGGAGTACATAGCAGACCATGTCCTCAATGATCCCTCAGTGCCTTACAACTACTGGGTGTCCAAGCTGGACACGTGGCACAAACTGGCGCTCTACACCTTGGAGGTGCTGGCCTGCCCTGTGGCCAGCATTTTGTCTGAGCGTGTATTTAGTGCTGCTGGTGGCATTATAACAGATAAGCGTATCTGTCTGTCAACCGAAAATGCTGACAGTTTGACTCTTATTAAAATGAACAAGGCCTAGATTGATCATGACTTCTCGACTCCACCAGAGAAAAGCTGATGAACGTAAAGGCACTTTAAATGTGTGGTTTATAAGGTACTGAATACACTGTATTCCCATGTACCCATTGCACCACAAACAAGGGTATATGGTTGAATCTTCCTTTTCTCATCCTCCTTCTCCTCTTCCATCATATCAACACATGCTTATTCATTGCATATAATGCCCTCGCATATATGCCCTTCACATATATTTTTTTTTACAGGGTCAGCTCACCAGCAGGCCCTCGCATATAATGTTTTACAGGGTAAACTCACCAGCAGGCCCTTGCATATAATTTTTTAGAGGGTCAGCTCATCAGCAGGCCCTCGCATATAATGTTTTAGAGGGTCAGCTCATTAGCAGACCCTTGCATATACATTTTTAAGGGGTCAACTCACATGCAGGCCCTAGCATATAATGTTTTACAGGGTCAGCTCACCAGCAGGCCTTCACCTACAATATTTTACATGGTCAGCTCACCTGAAAGCCCTTGCATATAATGTTATAGAGGGTCAGCTCACATGCGGGCCCTCACCGACAACCTTTTAGAGGGACAGCTCACTAGCAGGCCAGCACCTAAAATATTTTACAGGGTTAGCTCACCAGCAGGCCCTCGCATATCATTTTTTACAGGGTCAGCTCACCAGCAGGCCCTCGCATGTAATATTTTACAGGGTCAGCTCACAAGCAGGCCTTCACCTACAATATTTTACAGGGTCAGCTCACCAGCAGGCCTGCACCTAAAATCTTTTACAGGGTCAGCTCACCAGCAGGCCCGCAACTAAAATCTTTTACAGGGTCAGATCACTGCAGGCCCTCACCTAATTATACCTAATAGGTAATTTGTGCTCATGCTTCCTTGCTTGGATGTGGTAGCTGTTCCTCAGGCTCCCTCCCCGGAATTGAACCCTGTTTCCTCGTTACCCGTAGTCACCATGGTTTGTGCTGACAATAACATTGAAAGTTGATAGTCCAGACTTCCGAATGGATCATCGCAGTCACTGGGACGTGCGATCAGCCCCAGGTTATCTAGAGTCACCAAAGCGGCAGCAGGCCCTCACCCATAATGTTTTAGATGGTCAGATCAGCAGGCCCTTGCTCAAAATGTTTTTGAGGGTCACCAGCAGGCCATCAATGATAATTTGTCAAGGCTGTGGTGATGCCTTCTTTATGTGTAACAAAGGGTGTGTTGTAGTGCCAGTTTCTTGTAATTTTTAACAGCCCTTTCACTTAGTGCATAGGCTTTATGAGAGTAGAAGTCCCACTACATGAACAATTGTACCACAATGTGAATGAGGCCCTCCTTTATGTGATATACAGGTTGTATCGGAGTGCCTCTTCCTTGTAATTGTTAAGTAAATATAAAGGAAAGAATGTTTCCTAACATTTTTTCATGTAAAATTTGATTTTGTGCGTATTATTGTCAGTCTGTAAAAGTGGTGTACTACTCGGACAACATGGTTCCCAGCAGCGACCTGGGAGTCCAAGATGCATTCAGACATCCTCCTCATGCTGTTCACAAACCATTTCGGTGGTGTTTCCATCAATTTTTGACCTTTCCTATGAACCAGGCACCCTCCCCTCTTCAGAGCAGGGGGGCCTGGTTTAATTTTCTGGTTCTCCCATTGACTTACATTATACTTGGGTGCTCGGTAGAGCAACTGAGCATCCCGATGTGTTCGGGCCGAGCCCCCAAGCACCCGATCACTATGAAATCCAAATGACCACCTAGTGGCACTGGTCTGACTTGTGGCGCATATAATTTAACTGTCCGCAGTGGACACCGTCTACGGAAAAAAACACTTGATGTCACTGATATTTTAGGGAGGCGCACACTTTAAACAGGAGATGTGGCGCGGATAATTTAATGACTGTATCAAACAGCACTTGCACCCGAATAACAAGAATGTTTTGCTGGAATTAGAGAGCTGTATAATGGCAATTTGGATCCCCAGTCAGTGCATCAAGGTGTAATAGGATTGTTCCCATTACTTAGGCCAGGGGTAGGCAACCTCCGGCACTACAGCTGTTGTGAAACTACAACTCCCAGCAGGCATACCTCCTCTGCTCTTCTAAGAATTCACATAGAAATGAATAGAGCATGCTGGGAATTGCAGTTTCACAACAGCTGGAGTGCCGAAAGTTGCTGATCTCTGACCTAGGCTATAACCTCCCCTACTGAACCCTGTTCAACATATATGCTTTGGAATGATTCCTCCTTATCCTTCTCTCCCTGCTTTAAGTACAAATGGAAAATGTCTGAATCCAATATGGCTGAGGCTATTTTTAGGGCTGTGACATCACAAGACTGACTGGCTGCTGATTGGCTGCATGCATGGCATTATAGGTGATCCCACAAATGTCCTAACACGTGCAGCAGTCACTTTAGGAAAAAATTCTATTTGTTACCACAAATCGCGAGGAAATTCGGCTTTGGTGCAAATCTCTAATTATGATAACTTCTGGTACCCCGGATGATCCAGATAAAACAGACATTTCTCCTGATTACTGGGCATAGGTTAAGCTATGAAAGCATAGACCATGGATGCATACATTTCATGGCAATCAAACCTAACAGAGAGATGCAATTGTCTATGCAGCTATGCTGCTCAGCTCACAAGTCAGTTTGCATGAGCCACAGGACCAGGCACAGCCATACGCGCAATTATATGCCATCAATATTAAAATGTTTAAAACCCCTCTAAAAGTGTCTTATCGCTACAATAACTGTGACTAAGGAGCATTTTGACTTTTGATGTTTTTGTCTATGTTTGATAGTTGATCTTCATGGATACACTCTTGCATGATCCACAATGGGCTTAATTTGTATAAAAATAAAAATAAAAATCCATAAAAATGGAGGAGCCCTGTAACACAATCAACTGCCAATTTCTCCACGTCAGGACTGACAATAATATATGATTATGTCTCTTTATGCCCTTAATCCCTAATTCCTAATAACAGAAACTGTGTAGTCTGCTAAAAAGGGATTGATGCCGCCTCACTGTGGAAGTTGTGGTCTGACCTTTCATAAAATCTAAAAAGTTCAAAAATCTGTTGGTGTTCTCTGAGAATGATTTAAAGTGACTGCCTTTAACCAATCCTAGAATGTGAGCCAGACTTGTTTCTTCCACTTGCAGAGCTGCCTATGTGCGGAAGGAGAGGGGTCTTACTATACACTACGCTCCAGCACTTTCATACACTACATATTGGTGAGTTTTCCTGTCAGGCTGCTCAGCAATAATGGCATATCATAGGCAGGATCACATCATTATCATCTATTGTAGAGAAGAGTAGTGAGGTCTCTATCCCCAAACACCCATAGGTAGCTTTGCAAGTGGAGACAACCAGTCCTGCTCACAGGTTGCTGGCTGCCATTTTAAATCATTTGCACAAAACCTCTTTAAAGGTCCAATTCAGGCAAAGCAGTAATTTAGTTCTCAGTAATCCCCACCTCTCGCAGCATGGTTAGATAATCAAATTGTAGAGCAGACACACCGATTGGAAACCAGAATCACTAACAAATAGCCTTCACCTCCAGAATTCTAGTCTCCTACATCTCTCCTCTATAATTGGTGAATGGACCAGGGGCAGCCCACATTCATATATCTTACAAGCTCTGATTTGTATTGTGTCTAAAGAGTAGAACCAATTCAGGAAAGCCCATCTCCCAATAAGTTATCGACAATAAGGAGTATGCCCTGGTTCTAATTGTACAGCATTGGTGGGTTCCCCGTTTTTTTATTTATTTATTTTTGTTTTTTTCCTTGCAACTCTTCGAGTGACGTTACTTTCTTTCAACTCTTCTTTTTGTATGCACTTCGATACTAGATTTTTGTAAGTAATCCTGATTCTTAAGTTATAAGAACTACATGAAAGGGAGTGTTTATATTTTTATGGAAACTTTTAAAATTGATGCGATTCTGAACAAATTCTTATCAGACAATTATGTACCTAAACTTTAAAGCTGAGCTTTTGTTATGTTGTGCATGAACGTCTCCTTGTGCATAATGAGATATGCTTTTCTGTGTGATGATAAAAAAAATGATAGTGTAATCCATTTAAACCATATCCATTAAGTCTGTATGCCAAGGCTAAACGTTAAAAAAAACTAAAAATATGACATCACTGTCTTAGCAATACTTCACCTTAACATACCAGCTTGCCTTGAATATCAGCTATACCAAGATGAGATTCTCTGCTTTGTCAGAGGCAAGCTGAGCATAATGAGACATGTTTCGGCCACAGTGATTTCTTATCCCTTTTTGTTCTATATATCATGCTCATTTGTTTTGTTCTTTTTTTTTTTTTTATCAATTTCCATTTATACTTTGCCCCTCTGTGACTATAATATCTATAGCTGTGTTTAATATTATTTTGATCGAGTTTATAATACCGTGTTGAAGAAAATGAAGAGAGCGGATTAGCACATCCTTACAAGTAAGCACAAGATGTGAGTTTATGTAGGATTTCACGGGTTTTAACTCAGCCATTAAATGCCACAGAAGCTGATGTTAATAGGATTGAACGCATGAGTTAGCAACACTATGGTAACTAATTTCTCTTCACAGACTTTAAACGTAAATGCCAGGAAATAAGCTACTAAGGAAACCCCATGACGCTAAGGCAAGCGCACTATGGCAAGACCATCTTAAGGGACATATGGCATAGCATAACTGTGACAAGAGAGGATGTAAGGAACATTGGGCAAGGAGGGACTGGGACTTGTTTCAGCTTTCAGAAACCCACTTTTAGTTCAGGTGTACATGCGGCTAAAGTCGGTTTAAAAAATATCCAGTTAAAAGCTTTTGGAAGAGCACAATGGCGGAAAATGAAGCTCCACATCACTGTCTCCATTAAGCAGCAACCCAGAGCAATCAATGGTGCTTGAGGAAACCTTATTTCCCACTCACATTTCACATAATGATGGAGAGAGCTGGTATACACTAGGTAATGATGGCATATTTATACATCTTGATGAACAGTCAAAAGATTTCAGTTGACACAAATCAAGCCTCATATCCAGCAGGCGGCAGGTGGGGTGAAGCACATTAAATATATCGGAGCTGATTATCAGATTTTAAAAAGAATCTCTTGCTGAGATTATATCCACAGAACTCAGTGTTACAGATGTTGTGTCTGAGCCGCCAGCATGGAAGCCAGTCAATAGCAAAAAGGAAATACAGTGGATATCACTTTCATAGTGAACTCCAATTGTCTCAGCCCTCATTATATTATTTGTCAGGAAAAATGTTTAGTCTTGTTATAACCTTGTAATTAAAATATTTCCTAGGTTTTCATGGTGAGTACAGGATGTTGCTGGCATGAACATGAACTGGGAGTCTTGAAAAGTAGCATTCCTCAATGTGTATCTGCTAAACAGCAAAGGCGAATAAACAGTGATCTATGGAAACTTTACACATTGTGCAGTCATTTCAACAGAATGCTATTGAGGGCCCTATTGGGTAGCATGTAGCATAATGTGCCAACTACCACATTGTACATGTAGTCCAGCTGATGGTCCTACTTAGTGATTGGCAGCTATGTAGGTCTGATAAGACCACCCCATGATTTCTCAGCATATATATATATATATATATATATATCTCACTCAGCACAGCTCCATCTGCCCTTCTTCTCTATAACATATATATAGCATACAGTGGGATGCGAAAGTTTTGGCAACCTTGTTAATCGTCATGATTTTCCTGTATAAATCGTTGGTTGTTACGATAAAAAAAATGTCAGTTAAATATATCATATAGGAGACACACACAGTGATATTTGAGAAGTGAAATGAAGTTTATTGGGTTTACAGAAAGTGTGCTATAATTGATTAAACAAAATTAGGCAGGTGCATAAATTTGGGCACCACAAAAAAGAAATGAAACCAATATTTAATAGATCCTCCTTTTACAGAAATTACAGCCTCTAAACCCTTCCTGTAGGTTCCAATGAGAGTCTGGATTCTGGTTGAAGGTATTTTGGACCATTCCTCTTTACAAAACATCTTTAGTTCATTCAGGTTTGATGGCTTCCGAGCATGGACAGCTCTCTTTAGGTCACACCACAGATTTTCAATTATATTCAGGTCTGGGGACTGAGATGGCCATTCCAGAACGTTGTACTTGTTCCTCTGCATAAATGCCTTAGTGGATTTTGAGCAGTGTTTAGGGTCGTTGTCTTGTTGTTGTAGGTCTTTGGTGCTGGTCTGTGGGTTGACTCTGACTGTTCTGACCATTCGTCGCTTCTGTCTTTCCGAGATTTTTCTTGGCCTGCCACTTCGAGCCTTAACTTGAACTGAGCCTGCGGTCTTCCATTTCCTCAATATGTTCCTAACTGGAAACAGACAGCTGAAATCTGTGAGACAGCTTTCTGTATCCTTCCCCTAAACCATGATGGTGAACAATCTTTGTCTTCAGGTCATTTGAGAGTTGTTTTGAGACCCCCATGTTGCTACTCTTCAGAGAAAATTAAAAGAGGAGGGAAACTTACAATTGACCCCCTTAAATACTCTTTCTCATAATTGGATTCCCCTGTGTATGTAGGTCAGGGGTCGCTGAGCTTACCAAGCCAATTTGAGTTCCAATAATTAGTTCTAAAGGTTTTGGAATCAATAAAATGACAACAGTGCCCAAATGTATGCACCTGCCTAATTTTGTTTAAACAATTATAGCACACTTTCTGTAAATCCAATAAACTTCATTTCACCTCTCAAATATCACTGTGTGTGTCTCCTATATGATATATTTAACTGACATTTTTTATCGTAACAACGATTTACACAGGAAAATCATGACGATTAACAAGGTTGCCCAAACTTTAGAATCCCACTGTATATCCTCATGCCTTCAGATCAGCCATCATGTTTAACATGACAGGCTCACTTAAGATGCAAGTAGTTACTACAACAGCCATGTCTGGATAGGTCCTCTTTAAATATTGCACTTATTACAGGCAAGATATCTGCGACCCATAGACTAGACTAGGAGAGATACTTGCCTTGTGTGTAGCTCACAGAGCCTTTCCTACAATAATTACATCACAATACACTCATCTTTTATGTCAGAAGAACCTAGTTAGGACATGTATTTAAACCTTGAATGTAAACCATGTTTCCATTCACTGACAGTAGATTTTTTATAACAAAATAAAAAAGCTTTACTAGCAAGTCTGTGAATTCCTTGTCATGGTCCCATTATAACGCTTACATATTATGAAGCTTATATATTACTGTATAAAGCGTATATGCTCAGTGGAGTGTCTTGTTTTTATTGGACAGCTATAGAATGTGTTTTTGACTGATTTAACCCTTACATGCACTGTGACATACAGCTTCATCATGGTGCAGTGTAAGGAGTATGGAGTGGGGTCAGGCATTGAGCTCACTCCATACAAGTTGGGTGCCAGCTGAGGTGGGTGCCAGATGCCGTGATCACTATTTATAGCGGCATTTTGAAGCTCCCTCTGCTTTCCAATTGGATCTCCCCATGACAAAATCAAGGTATAGCTTCTCAGGCAGTGTCAAAATCCCACACACCACAATAACATTATTTTACAGTATATGGGACAAGTGATCAAAAGATCTCATGATCAAGTCCTCTAAGGTGACTTTGAATAATACTGAAAAAAGTAAAAAAAAAGCTTTAAAAATGTATAAAACACAAAATAATAAAAATTCTAATCACCCCCTTTCCCAATTTTACTTCTAAAAATAAACAAAATAAACATAACAAGAATTACTGCATCTGAAAATGTCTAAAATGTTTTTAAAAAAAGTTTTCTATGCGATTAATGCAGTAATGAAAAAAAGCGTGAATTTCAAAGTCATCAAAAAGTCATATATACCCCAAAATGGTACCATTGAAAACTACAGTTTTGCAAATAATTTTTTTTCCTGTTTTCTAGTACAAGTTATGGTAAAATAAACTATGCCATTAAAATATAATTAATCCTGCAAAAATCAAAACCTTATACGGCTATGTGAATAGAAAGAGAAAAAAATATATGGTTCTTGAAAGGCGAGAAGGGGATTTTTGGTGATTTTTTTTTTTCTAATTTCCCATGTCACTATCTATATTTAAAATAAATTTATAACCCTGCAATTTTCATACTGGTTACTAGGTTTGATAATAGGTCATGAGTTCTTTCTGGGTAAGGGTATCTTTTCAGTAGCTATCACGTTATCATCGTAGGCAGAATTACAATGACAAGTAACACCCCAATGTAGATAACACAGGATCCACTATTCGCAAAAGGTTATATGACAGCTTACCTGCTCCCTCTTGACCATTGCACAGATCACAGAGCATGCCTGGAAAACTATCTGATGGAAATCAATGGGGTCAGCATCTTTCCATTGTGTCTTTTGTCCATGAAGCTGCTCAATCTATTTTAGGCCTTGTGGCCAGTGTGAAAACTGCACAATTAGATAAATTTTTTAATGTAGATAATTACATGGAAAAATGTAAAAGCTCACCAAAAATTATAAAACATATACACTGAACAAAAATATAAATGCAACATCTTCAGTTTTGCATGAGCTGAACTCAAAGATCTGAAACATTTTCTACATACACAAAAGACTCATTACTCTCAAATATTGTTCACAAATCTGTCTAAATCTGTGTTAGTGAACACTTCTCCTTTGCTGAGATAATCCATCCCACCTCAAAGGTGTGGCATATCAAGGTGCTGATTAGACAGCACAGGTGTGCCTTAGACTGCCCACAATAAAAGGACACTCTGAAATGTGCAGTTTGATCACACAGCACAATGCCACAGATGTCACAACGTTTGAGGGAGCGTGTAATTGGCATGCTGACTGCAGGAATGTCTACCAGAGCTGTTGCTCATGCAATGAATGTTCATTTCTTCACCATAAGCTGTCTCCAAAGGCGTTTCAGAGAATTTGGCAGTACATCCAACCGGCGTCACAACCGCAGACCACGTGTAACCACACCAGCCCAGGACCTCCACATCCAGCATGTTTATCTCCATGATCGTCTGAGACCAGCCACCCGAACAGCTGCAGCAACAATCGGTTTGCATAACCAAAGAATTTCTGCACAAACTGTCAGAAATCATCTCAGGGAAGCTTATCTGCATGCTCGTCGTCCTCATCGGGGTCTGGACCTGACTGCAGTTCGTCGTCGTAACCGACTTAAGTGGGCAGATGCTCACATTGGATGGTGTCTGGCACATTGGAGAGGCGTTCTATTCACAGACGAGTCCCAGTTTTCACTGTTCGAGACAGATGGCATACAGCAGTGTGGCGTCGTGTGGGTGATCGGTTTGCTGACGTCAACGTTGTGGACCGAGTGGCCCATGGTAGCAGTGGTGTTATGGTATGGGCAGGCATATGTTATGGACAACGAACACAGGTGCATTTTATTGATGGCATTTTGAATGCACGGAGATACTGTGACGAGATCCTGAGGCCCATTGTTGTGCCATTCATCCACGACCATCACCTCATGTTGTAGCATGATATTGCACGGCCCCATATTGCAAGGATCTGTACACAATTCCTGGAAGGTGAAAACATCCCAGTTCTTGCATGGCCAGCATACTCACCGGACATGTCACCCATTGAGCATGTTTGGGATGCTCTGGATCGGAGTGTTCCAGTTCCTGCCAATATTCTGCAACTTTGCATAGCTATTGAAGAGGAGTGGACCAACATTCCACACTACACAATCAGCAACCTGATCAACTCTATGCAACGGAGATGTGTTGCACTGCATGAGGCAAATGGTGGCCACACCAGATACTGACTGATTTTCTGACCCCAGCTTAGTAAGGCAAAACTGTGCACATTACAGAGTGGTCTTTTATTGTGGGAAGTCTAAAACACACCTGTGCAATATTCATGCTGTCTAATCAGCACCTTGATATGCCATACCTATGAGGTGGGATGGACAGATTTGTGAACAATATTTGAGAGTAATGGGTCTTTTGTGTATGTAGAAAATGTTTCAGATCTTTGAGTTCAGCTCATGCAAAATGGGAGCAAAACCGAAAGTGTGGCATTTATATTTTTGTTCAGTGTATAAACATATATATATATATATATATATATATATGTACAGTGTATGTATATATATATATATATATATATATATATATATATATATTAAGCTTAAAAACACAATTTAAACAATATCTGATTTTCAGATGATACGTTCCCTTTAAACATACAAACCGGATTCCAAAAAAGTTGGGACACTATACAAATCGTGAAAAAAAATTGAATGCAATGATGTGGAGGTGCCAACTTCTAATATTTTATTCAGAATAGAACATAAATCACGGAACAAATGTTTAAACTGAGAAAATTTACCATTGTAAGGGAAAAATATGTTGAATCAGAATTTCATGGTGTCAACAAATCCCTAAAAAGTTGGGACAAGGCCATTTTGACCACTGTGTGGCATCTCCCCTTCTTCTTACAACACTCAACAGACGTCTGGGGACCGAGGAGACCAGTTTCTCAAGTTTAGAAATAGGAATGCTCTCCCATTCTTGTCTAATACAGGCCTCTAACTGTTCAATCGTCTTGGGCCTTCTTTGTTGCACCTTCCTCTTTATGATGCGCCAAATGTTCTCTATAGGTGAAAGATCTGGACTGCAGACTGACCATTTCAGTACCCGGATCCTTCTCCTACGCAGCCATGATGTTGTGATTGATGCAGAATGTGGTCTGGCATTATCTTGTTGAAAAATGCAGGGTCTTCCCTGAAAGAGATGACGTCTGGATAGGAGCATATGTTGTTCTAGAACCTGAATATATTTTTCTGCATTGATGGTGCCTTTCCAGACATGCAAGCTGCCCATGCCACACGCACTCATGCAACCCCATACCATCAGAGATGCAGGCTTCTGAACTGAGCGTTGATAACTACTTGGGTTGTCCTTGTCCTCTTTGGTCCGGATGACATGGCGTCCCAGATTTCCAAAAAGAACTTTGAATCGTGACTCGTCTGACCACAGAACAGTCTTCCATTTTGCCACACTCCATTTTAAATGATCCCTGGCCCAGTGAAAACGCCTGAGCTTGTGGATCTTGCTTAGAAATGGCTTCTTCTTTGCACTGTAGAGTTTCAGCTGGCAACGGCGGACGGCACGGTGGATTGTGTTCACTGACAATGGTTTCTGGAAGTATTCCTGAGCCCATTCTGTGATTTCCTTTACAGTAGCATTCCTGTTTGTGGTGCAGTGTCGTTTAAGGGCCCGGAGATCACGGGCATCCAGTATGGTTTTATGGCCTTGACCCTTACGCTCAGAGATTGTTCCAGATTCTCTGAATCTTCGGATGATGTTATGCACAGTTGATGATGATAGATGCAAAGTCTTTGCAATTTTTCGCTGGGTAACACCTTTCTGATATTGTTCCACTATCTTTCTGCGCAACATTGTGGGAATTGGTCATCCTCTACCCATCTTGGCTTCTGAGAGACACTGAGAAGCTCTTTTTATACCCAATCATGTTGCCAATTGACCTAATTAGTGTTAACTGGTCTTCCAGCTCTTCGTTATGCTCAAATTTACTTTTTCCAGCCTCTTATTGCTACTTGTCCCAACTTTTTTGGGATTTGTTGACACCGTGAAGATTTGAATCAACGTATTTTTCCTTTAAAATGATACATTTACTCGGATTAAACATTTGATCTGTCATCTACGTTCTGTTACAAATAAAATATTGACATTTGCCATCTCCACATCATTGCATTCAGTTTTTATTCACAATTTGTTTAGTGTCCCAACTTTTTTGGAATCCGGTTTGTATTTTATATTAACCAATTATAGGAATATGAAGTGTTGGTTTAACCAAAGTCTCCTTCCTTCAGCTACACCAGCATCTCAGAAGTCAAGGCCTTAGTACAATTGCAACTAATTTAGCAAGTCTATAGTTGCTTGCCTATGAAGCTGAGTAACTTTCTAAGTAAATTACCTACCTCGTACTGGTCCTGAGTTGCTCCATTCACAATTCTGTGACTTACTGATGGAAACAGTAGAATTTTTGAGACAGATTCCTATTACATAAATCAGCTTCAATAGGGTAGTGGGATGGTTCATTTTTTCAGATTGGTGTACAGAGCCTGGTGTAAAAATAAGTATTCTCCGAATGCAAATCATCAGAACAAGCACACCACAGACAATGATCAAGCAAGGAATTCTGTGAGATTGCAGCCTTGAAGCAAGCAGTACTGTTCTGGATTATAATACAGTGTGTAACTCAGGATGAGTAAATGATCGAAAACTATCATAGAATAATGAATGAAGAATACAAGCCAGTCTAGCTCCCCCACTCCTTTTCATCTCTAACACTCTGACACTACGAAACCAAGTAAATAAAACTGATTTTTGTATATATATATATATATATATATATATATATATATATAATGTCATTCTTTATAGATTTGTATCTTTTTTTGCATAACAAATTGTGAATCTACAAAATTATTCTTATTAGTCAGCGTTCTTCAATGACATAGGAAATGATCCGCCTGAAATTCTGCTTGTGGCAGATGGGAATGAATGCATGCCATTGTAAATTTCAGAGATCCATTATTTACATAAGTATCATTAAGAGCTTCCTTTTTGTTTATTCTGTTGTAATGTTAAATCTCATTAAATTTTCATGTTTTCTCTGCTTTGTTTTGATTATGCATTTTTCATGGATGGGACATGCTGAATGCTAATCATAGTCTCTTTTCTATTTTTACCATATCGGCTGATATTAACCGCAGTCTTGCTTCTGGAAGTGTCATTAGGCACACTTTATTTAGCTTACACTGGCACATTCACTCGTAGCTTAATTTGTATAAATCAATCTGATACTAGTAAGCTGCACTGATTAATCAAGTCAGATATCTTATTTAATAAAGACAAATTGTTTAATGGGAGATGTCCATTAATCCACTGTCTTTACCCTACAGTCTGTCTCCCGGTATACTGCTGGAATCTAAAGAATTGATATCTGTTGTTATGTTGTTTCAGTCTTGAATAGGCTGGGAGCTGGCTTCTTTGCTTTTCAGTGACATAAATAATGGAAACGATAACATACCAAGTGAAAAATCTCTTCCACAGGAATTCAGAAAGTGTATTTGTAACAAAAAGCTAGTAGGATGACTGAACTTTGTATTACAGCATAGTAAATTCCATGGTTTCTTGAAACTGCCATCCTGTATATGGAATGGTAATAGGCATACTGGCAGCCTCTGATGTCTCAGTGGCTCTGGACAAACAGTGTCAGTTCTGTTTTTTTTTTTTTTCTGCAGTCAAGTAGAATCTCAGAGCCAAGTTTGTAAGTATAGAATATTTAGGTTTTATTTGGCACCAATCAGTGTATAGCATGACCCATTATCACTATGCCTTATTTGAGTTACTATGATGGACAAACAATGCAATGAAAAGAATTATCAAGATCATCTTTGCCCTGGTCTAGTTATTGATTAGTGCTGTTACGGTAGTGGGTATGGATCTACTGTGTTAACAGATTAACATTATTAACAGATTTGGTTTAGGGCTAACCCAAAGGGAGTTGTCTTGGCAGTACCTGATTAATAACCCTTTAAGCTCTATACAGGGATTTAGACTTTATTGCAGTGGAGCCACCATTCTCCTACCTCCTGGAGTAGTTTCTGTGTGGTTAACAGCTGACCCACGGAACTCAGAGACACCAGTGCATGGGACCAATGGGTCAGGCAGAACCATAGTCATAGAAAGGCTCTATATCAGGGCTGGCGGAGTATGCGCAATATAAGAATGAGTTCAAATTCAGGGCAGGCAGCGTAGTATCAATATGGGTAAACAGGCAGACATCAGTACACGGGCAGACAAGAGAATACAGGGTGTATAGGGAGAGGCATTACCAGTAGAAAGAGGTGCTCATGCCGCTCTACAGAGCACTAGTGAGACCTCATTTGGAGTATTGTGCGCAGCACTGGAGACCATATCTCCAGAAGGATATAGATACTCTAGAGAGAGTTCACAGAAGAGCTACTAAACTGGTACATGGATTGCAGGATAAAACTTACCAGGAAAGATTAAAGGACCTTAACATGTATAGCTTGGAAGAAAGACGAGACAGAGGGGATATGATAGAAACTTTCAAATACATAAAGGGAATCAACAAGGGAAGAGAATATTTAAAAGAAGAAAAACTGCTACAAGAGGACATAGATTTAAATTAGAGGGGCAAAGGTTTAAAAGTAATATCAGGAAGTATTACTTTACTGAGAGAGTAGTGGATGCATGGAATAGCTTTCCTGCAGAAGTGGTAGCTGCAAATACAGTGAAAGAGTTTAAGCATGCATGGGATAGGCATAAGGCCATCCTTTATATAAGATAGGGCCAGGGGCTATTCATAGTATTCAGTATATTGGGCAGACTAGATGGGCCAAATGGTTCTTATCTGCCGACACATTCTATGTTTCTAGAACAACTTTGCAGGAACTTAGCAAGTTAAGAACCTATTGTCCAGGCATCCTCCCACTGGGGAAGATGCCTGAAGAACCCAGGGTTGCCAGCCCTTCACTGATGAAGAATAGGGTGTGCACTCTGGCCCTTTAAGAACCACGTGTGCCTTACGGGAACAGATGAGGTAGCCTTAATGGCAAGCAGGCCACAGCTTGTGTGAAGGAACAAAGCAGGCCCGGCAGCTGGCCCACTCAGGAGAATGACTGCAGGAGGTAGCCCCAGACTGCCAAGCAAGTATAGTATGACAGCAGTGGCTTGCACCTGCCACTGTAACAACTGCTAAGTCATATATTTGTTATTTATTTTCCACTGACAAGACACATGGATGTCATGGGGAGTGTATACAACTTGGGACCTCCCTGAACTAGGCAACAAATAGCTCTAACAATGAGACATGTCAATACATAAGCCAGTGATCAGGAACAAACCATTTACATGGAAAAATTATTGTGGACAAGACTTTTGTTTGAATGTTCAGTCTTGATAATGGGCCCTATATTCTGTATGTGCTACTTGGCTTTTTACATGGTTTGCTATCAGTTTAAAAGTGTCCAAGGGTCTCTTTTACAGATGACCCGAATGTAACACTGTAGTTAATGAAGAGAACACCATCTGTTTATCTTTTGATTATTCAGACCATTTATTACATGACTTGTTGACCTCAGTCTACAGTATTGAATGAGTTTATTTAGTAAAAGAACACATTTTGTATATGTATTCTACTAGGAAAACTAGTAAGCAAGAAATATAGTCAGTAAAATCTGCTGCATATGAAATATTTCTAATGACATATACACTATATTTGGCTGCTTTATATTCAACACTGTTCTTTATGGGGCAAGCCATGCTACTCATGTTATCTATAGGTGACACTAATTGCACATAAGTATCTATTCACAAATTAATTAACATGGCAGAGTTATCTATAGTCACAGAGCAGCCTAGTAGTATGAGGAAATGCTTTGAACACTCTTTAATTAAATTGAATGTGTGTGGTTTGTATTCCACTATTGATCACATGAAATAAAGGAGTTGTCTATATCAACATGATTTGATCAATGGCTTTTGCAATTACTTGGGTTGTGTTGCTGACAAAGCGACTGGAACACCTTCTATGTGCTTGAATTATTAACTTGTGGTATCCCATAGCAGAGGGTATGTTTTATAAAATGCAAATTTTCTGTCCTGTAACCAGTTCTTTACCCATATCCATATATTCTCCCCATAGTTCCTGCATTTGTAGCTTTGGCACAAGACTTTTGTGCAATATTGTATTGAATATTTTTGCAAAATACAGATATTTCACATCTACCGCATTATCAATATCAAGATTTTCCCTTACCTCCTCATAGAAGCCCAGAATGTTGGTTAGGCATGACCTATTTAGCGTTAATTAATGCTGGCTATCAGTTACTCATTTATTTACTGCTATATACTTTATCTGCTATATACATCTCTTAGAATACCTTCAAATAGTTTACATACCACAGATATCAAGCTTACTGGTCTGTAGTTACACAGTTACACCTTTTTACCTCTGTTGAGAATGTGATTAACATCAGCCGTCCCCCGTCCTGTGGCACTGACCCTGTTACAAGAGATTGAGAACATAAGAAAATGAGATACAGTGGTCTATGAATTACTGAGCTCAGTTCACTTAGTACCTGTGGATGTATTCCATCTGGGCAAAGCCTTTATCATTATTTAGGATGCTCATAGGTAGCTATACTTCTTCTTGAGTGCAATTTAACAGAGAATGTTGATTATTGTCCCCCTAAATCATATCTGGTACTGGCAGCTTGCTGGTGAACACAGACAAAAAGTAAGAGTTTAATATCTCTTTCTTGCCTTGTTCTTCAATTATATTCCCATGGTTATCTTTTACATGGCCAGTATTATTGCATTCTTTCTTTTTGGCATTTATATTTTAATAAAAGTTTTTAGGATTTAGCATAAGGCCGAATGCACACGGCCGTATAGCGTATTACTGTAGTGCAGCGGCGGCATGAAGCGCACGGCGTCATAGCAACCAATGACGCCGTGCGCTCCTGCTCTGCACAAGAATCCAGCCCGGCATACCATGGACCGCTCTCGGCCGCGGAACACGGCCGTGTGCATTTGGCCTAACCAGCAGACTCAATGTACCAATTAATGTAGGGATGGGTAAGGATCTTTAGCTCAGAGAAGACAGCAGCATTTCTGGATTGTGTTGACATATGGATTCTTCTTTGCATGATACAGCTTTAGGCCTCATGTACACGAATGTGTGCCGGCCGGGTTCGTGCTGCGGACCACAAATCTCACGGGCACCGACCGTTGATCTGCTGCATGCAGATCACAGACCCATTCACTTGAATGGGGTCTGCGATCCTCATCCGACTATCCGCGCCGCAAAAAAGTAGTGCATGTCTGGAGGCACGGACAGAAAACCCACAGAAGCACTGCGCAGTGAATGGGTCAGCATCCGTGATGCAGAGTGCAAATGGCTGGTGCCCGTGTATTGTGGACCCATTGTTTGCGGGCCGCAATACGGCCACGGAAGGGGAAAGGCTGGGTGCATGACCCCAAAACTTGCATTTGTGAATTGCACAGAGAACTTTTTTCATAGACAATGATTTGTGGAAGTGTTCCTGAGCCCATGCAGTGATTTCCAGGATAGAATCATATTTTTTTAATGCAGTACTGCCTAAGAGCCCACACATCACAAACATCCAATACATCCAATTGGCCTTATCCCTTGCGCACATGGATTTCTCCAGATACTGTAGGCGGTCATTTATCAAACTGGTGTAAAGTAGAACTGACCTAGTTGCCCATACAGACCAATCAGATTTCTTCTTTTCATTTTGGACAGCTCCATTGCAAAATGAAAGGAGGAATCTGATTGGTTGCTATGGGTAACTAAGCCAGTTCTGCTTTACACCAGTTTGATTAATGACCCTCTAAATCTTTTGATAATAATATATAGAGCAGATGCTGGGATATTTAAAGTCTTCATAATTGTACATTGAAGAATATTTTTTTTTAAACTGTTTCACAATGTTTAGATACAGTTTTTCGCATATTAGTGGACCTCTCTTTGCTCCTGAGAGACTCTACCTCTCTAAAACGTGTTTTGTAAATCCAGTCATGTGACTTAGTAGCAAATTGCTCCTCTAGCATTAGTACCACTTACTTTTCCAGCCCCTTGCTGCCCCTGTCCCAACTTTTTTGAGACACATTGCTGCCATCAAGTTCTAAATGAGTTATTTTTTTCCCATGTAATGGTAAAATGTCTCAGTTTCAACATCTGATATGTCATGTGTTCTATTACGAATAAAACATGGGTCTATGAGATTTAAATATCATTGCATTCTGTTTTAACTTTTTTGGAATTGGGGTTGTAGACTTGGAGTGTAAAAGCTACAATGGAAAGAAAAGGAAACACAGATGATTGCATTTGCTTACAGTATATGATCTCTTTAATTATGACATCATGAATGTGTTACTAAGTGAATGGAATTTTAAAAGCTTCCTCCAATTAAATTGTAACTGCACTGGAAAAAACATCTGTGTTTGCTCAGGAGCAAAATAGTCAAAGGTCAAGAAAAACTGCTTCCTAGCTAGACATGCAGTAAATAAAATAAACTGCTAAAAACTCTTAAAGCTTAATATTCACACAAGTTCACAGTAAAGAAAAATTTTATAGCCCCTGTGTTAATCACAGAAATCTTTCTGTTCCATGACTCCAAACTCCATTAACCAGCAAAGATTGGTGGTTTAATAAACTCCAGTATTGAGCTGGAGGCTCAGAATTTGTCACTGGAGATCAACATTGTTTTCTTCGCTTTGACCATTATTCTTTCCTTTAAAAAAACAAATAAAGTAAATTAATGAGCTACTTTTAATCATTGTCTTCATAAAATGTCCGCCTATAACAATGAATGTGACTTAATTAACTATGCACTATGTTCATTCACAGTGTAAATACTGCAGAAGCTGCCGGGATCTAATACAGCATATTATGTTACTGTAGTTCATTTCTTCAGCACGGTATCTGTAGAACCATGGATATATTTTGTTATTTTACAAGGGTTTTGCCGTTTGTAGTCATGAGAGTTAAAAGTAAGGGAGGCTTAAAAAATGTTTTTGGACCGCTGAAAATAAATGAGGCAGCAATAGAGATTACAACACATAATCCCATATAGTGAGCAGTTTGCACTTTACAGAGTTTTTAATCCATGGCAATAGCCTTTACTTTTTGACTTTAGAGATGAGTATACAGATAAAAGTAAGACTTATTTTATTAACATGATTCTGAAGCGCAACTAAACCAATGACAAAAAGCATGGTAGCAGGTTTGAGGGAAATTTTCTATATACATTCCTGTGTGGCAAAACTATGTACAGAAGAATGATTTCAAAAATAGAAATGTTAATAGTTTATTTTTATCAATTAAAGGGGTTCCCTGGGAATTAAGAAAATGAAAATACCTAAATATTACTTTCTTATAAATATATTCCCAAATACCTTTCATTAGTTATGATGGCTCATTTTGTCTAGAGAACAATCATTAGGAGAAACAAAATGGCCGCCGTCATAGTAGTGCACACAAAACCTGTCCAATTCACACAGGAGGACAAGTTACTTCACGAAACTGAGTTAAAAAAAAGCTGCCCCATCATCCTCTCTGCTCTGCTTGTCAGGTGTTATAGTCTTGAATACAGTTTAATATGATCTTCAGCTGAACCTCTGTAGAAATGGAGTTTATGAGGAGACATGAGGTATAGTGAGGAGGTGGGGATGTGGCTAATGAGCAGCAGCTCTTGCATGCAGCCTCAATTTCCACAGTTTGTCCTGTCCATCCTCTATGTACCTCATGAACTCCATTTCTACAGAGGTTCAGCTGAAGATCATATTAAACTGTATTTAGGACCATAATCCCTGACAAGCAGAGCAGAAAGGAGGATGAGGCAGCTCTTTTCAGCTCAGTGTCGTGAAGTAATTTGTCCTCCTGTGTGATTAGGACAGGTTCTGTGATCACTAATAGGACATTTTATTTCACCTGATGTTTGCTCCCCAGTAAAAACGAGCCATTATAATTAATGAAAGGTATTTGGGATTTTTTTTATAATAAAGTAATTAATTTAATTTTCTTAATTCCTGAAGAACCCCTTTAACATAATTCAAAATGAATCACCAAAAGAGAAAAGTAAATCAGATCAATATTTGGTATGATCACTCTTTGCCTTCAAAACAGCATCAATTCTTCTAGGTACACTTGCACATAGTTTTAAAGGAACTCTGCTGGGAGGTTGTGCCAAACATTTTGGAGAAATGACCAGAGATATTCTATGAATGTAAGCTTCCTCAAATCCTTCTGTCTCTTTTTGTAATCCCAAACAGACCCAATGATATTGAGATCAGGGCTCTTTGGGGGTAATGTCACTTACAGGACTCTTCGTTCTTCTTTACACAGAAGATAGTTCCTAATCACATTGGCTGTATGATTGGGGTCATTATCCTGCTGCAGAATACATTTAGAGCCAATGCAATGCCTCCCTGATGGTATTGGATAAGAATCGGCCTGTATTTCTCAGCATTGAGGACACCATTAATCCTGACCAATTCCCCAACTCCATTTTCTGAAATATAGCTCTAAACTTGCAATGAACCTCAACCATGCTTCACTGTTGCCTGCAGACACTCATTGGTGTACTCTTCTCCATCCCTTTGGTGAACAAGCTGTCTTCTGGTACAGCTAAATAATTCAAATTTTGACTCAAAAGTCCATAGCATCTGCTGTCATTTTTCTGTACCCCAGTTCCTATGTTTTCATGCATAATTGAGTGGAAACAAGGCCAGGTGTCTCAACTATGCACAAAAAAGTTAAACATGGAGAAGGTTCTCAATGAAGAGAAATGCAGGTAGATACCTATCCATCATACTTAATTGGCTCCAAATGTATTCTGCAGCAGTATAGCAACCCCAAACATACTGTCAATGTCATTAAAAACTATTGTCAGTCTAAAGGACAAAAAGGACCCTGGAAGTGATTATATGATCCCAACAGAGCCCTGAAAATGATCAAGTCTGTCTGGGATTACATGAAGAGACAGAGAGATTAAGCAGGCCTATATCCACAGAACATCTTTGGTTAGTTCTCCAAGATGTTTGGAACAACCTTCCTGACGAGTTACTTAAAAAACAGAGCGAAAGTGTACCTAGAAGAATTGGTGCTGCTTTGAAGGCAAAGGGAAATATTGAATTGATATGATTAAGATTTATTTGTTGTTCATTTACTTTGAATTTTGTTAATTGATATAAAATAAACTATTAATGCTTCTTTTTTTGAAAGCATTCTTACTTTGTAGCTGTCACGAACCAGCGGGTGTAAACCCATTGTGCCATATGTCCTACCTCCTCTAAGGGTGTTGTCTAAGTGAACCCCTCGATTCTTCACAGTACCCCTGATGGTAGGGATAGACTTTCCCGAGGGGAACACCAAGTCGCTACCTCTTGAGGAGGATAGGCACACAAGGCAGCTGGTCCAGGCGGACCAGGAGGTACCAGGGAAAGGTACCAATAGTACAAGCGAAGTCAGGCAGGTGGAGTCGTTACCAGGAGCAACAGTGCAGGACCGAAGGATGAGGCAGAGGCGTAGTCAGACAGGCGAAAGGTCAGGGTATTCGGCACAGGTACAGGTCTGGCAATCCGGATTGGCAACAGGAGAGTTAAGGCTAGCAGGCACGGATCAGACGGGTAGCAGAATCCAATAACACAAATACAAGTCAGGAACACAGGAACATAAGGGATTATCAGGAGCCTTAGCAGAGCACAAGGACCTTGACATTGAGGCATCTGGGAAGGGGGCGGAGACACATATATGCACAGGAGGGCTTGGGCTTTTCATAGCACTTAGTAAATAAGTATATATATATATATATATATATATATATATATATACATACATACTGTGTATTTTTATTTGGATGTCTTTTGGATGTCTCGTACTATTGGGGGATATACATTTTTCCACTGGCCATTTTTGTTCTCCACTTTCTAATTTAAAGCTCCTCCAAATGAAGATAGGCTCCTTTGGCTGATGGGCTCTATAGCAACTGATATATATGTTACTGTGGTAGGAACAATGTGACGATCCTTACTTCTGGGGTCACATCACAGGGTGAATTATACTAGTGAGCTCATCAATTTACCACATAAATTACCACCCATCTATTCTAGATGACGGAATTATGCTAACTTAGATTCTAACACCCCAATTTTTTCTAGATAAAAGATAAAAAGAAAATATACATACAATAATAATGCAGCGAACAGATAAAATAAAATGGATAAAATAAAGAATATTGGCTTACTGAGATGCAGCAGTTATATTCCGGCTGTGGGGACAGCTGAGGATATGGGCAGTTACTCCAAACGATGTGGATCCCCAAAATGGCTGACATCTAACTGTTCCCTACCACCCATTTTTATCCCCCCTCTGCCGAGGGGTGGGCTGTGATTGAACCTCCCTCCTTTCGGTCCGGCCTTTTCGGACGTCTGAGTTTATTAATGTGGCAATATGAATCACAACGATTACTCATCATATGACACGGACTGCGGGTACAGGTAAGATCCCATAATCTGAGTCGCCCCGTCTGGGTCATACAGCTACCAAATATGATCGGGTTATGATTTTCAGAAGGCAAGATCCTGAATACCAAGAAATGCCTCATGTCCAGTACGGGGTGTCTGGATTCTCCCCGAAACCCATGTCAGGCTGCACAATTACCAGGGTTCTGAGGATGTGGGTGTTATGAGGTCAGAGTTATGGCTTCTGATATTATTTCATCCACCTACTGAATGTCTTATACCATCTCCTGGGTTAGCAGCCACCATGTCTGGAGTTTGTTCTGCATTTTAAGTAGCACCTTCCAGGTCTTCATTAGTATGCCCATATGGCTTGAAAGTCACAGGCCAGTGCTAGATGAAATTTCCTCTGAGAATGTGGAGTGTCTTCACCTTTTGCAGACAGGTTGGCACCCACAGGCACAATCTGCTTAATAGACTTAACAGTCCTTAATAGAGTAAAACATTGACATACCATCAGCTATTGATAATGCAAGTTTAGGAAAATCTAAAATCTATCTATCTATCTATCTATCTATCTATCTATTTCTCTATCTACCTCAGATTTTGTTACAAACAACAATTGCTTTCACATCAGAGTGAACAATTAGTAAAAGTTATGTTTAGTGTTGAGGGAATTGAAGTCCACAAAGTGGACTACAGTCCTAATTTCAAGGAAAATTAGGTTCGCCACAAAGCCGAATTTCCTCATTCTTCGTGGTGACGAATTGACGTGAGGACAAGCCGTGTGAGATTTTGCGCTGGATTTTCAATCAAGATGGAGGTGGATGGCTCTTCGCAATCAAATAGATGAGGTAAGTATGATTTAATTTATTTTTATTTTTCACTGCAATAATAATGACAGATGCAGCAATCAGCTATGAACGTGATATCTGAAGGGTACAATGATGGGAGCGGCGCTGCTCCCTGTCATTCCACCGACTACTTAGAAATAATATATTTTTTTCTTAAATTTGGTGAAGCAGCCAAATCCAATTTTCCAATACTTTGCTCATCTCTAGTTATGTTCTAGTTAAGAGTAAAATAAAATTGTTGCAAACACTGATATAATGATCAAAGTGATACAAGTTTTTTTTTATATTGAAAGTTTTCTTTGAACAATAAAAATTAGAAAAATGCATACTAGATTAATTGAATAAGTTTAGCTTTTTTATTTTACAGTAAGTCTTGAAAATGGTTAGTATTATGCATTTTGTTTCCCTATTATAAGATAAAATAACGCACATAATAGAATTATTTCTTTCAGTTGTGGTTTTGTGCGTGTCTGATCTCAATTTACAAAAAAAAACCACCATTTTAAACATAACCTTTAAATATGTTTCTAATCAATGGTGAAATCTAACATTTGCGAACTTGTTTCTGACATTCTATTCAACTGATGTCTATAAGGTTGTCATTCAATGAAAATTAATTTGCAGATGACTCAGGCAGGTGTGTGATTATCAAAGGTCAGGGCAGAAACAGCATATTTCATAAACACCGTTTTTCACACTTTGTAGCATTTATTCTTGTTGCATAATGACAGCATTCCTAATTACCTCTTGCAATCAAGATTCTAATAATTTAATTAGTATTATTTTTGCTCCATTAAATTGTTTCACCCGGTAGAGTTTATTAATTCAACACACTGCATGTTAAAGGAGTTTTTTTCTGCAGAACTTTTCTGCTCAGTCTGGTAGAACATTATAAATAACTGTTTAATGCAGCAAAACCCTGTAAAAGGAGCACAATTTAGGCTTGGTGTTGGTAAAAAATATATTTTATTCGCGCTTATAATTATCCTGTTTTTTGTAATAAACATTTGCTTAAAGAATAAGTCCCTAATCTATCATTTAAAGATATTAAAGGGATTGTAGAAGGACTGCAGATAGGAATCTCTATTAGTGGGCCTCCATGATGATAAAATGATGACAAGTTGCCCCACAGAAACTGTAGGGTATGTTAGCAGCAAGGGTTAACTTCTTCAACAGCACCACCACAGGTTACATGAGGCATTACACAGTATCCATTGAAGTCAGTGAGCTGTCTTTGAACTGCACAGACATGCTAAATACCATAAACCATGAAAAAATGAAGCTGCAGCCTGATCTGATGGTCAGGTTTTATTGTACACCATATTGATGGCTGGGATCATGTGCATTGCATGCCTGGGGAAATGCCGGCACCAGGATGCACTGTGGGAAGAAGGCAAGCTGACAGAAACAGTGTAATTCTGTGGATAATGCTCTTGGGTCCTTACATGAAGGTGGATGTTCCTGATGTGTACCCAGGTTGGACTGGGAAACTAAAGTGGCCCTGGGAAAAACCTAAAAATGGCCCTATGCTGTTGGCGGGTCCAAATTAACAGAAGGTGGGGAAACACAGATAGGCGAGGGCTGCACAAGTAGATGAGACCAGCACTACCAGAGTGCAGTACAAAACACCGCCCTGGCAGTACTAAATACCACAGTGAAGCACAAAATACTATTGTAGTATTAACTATATCACAGTCCTGAGGACAGCGGAATTCAGGAGGACACCTGCATATGTACCTGATGCTCCTAGCATTATTATTACTGAGAACATTAGATCATTTTGTATCCAGCTGGAGGCCATAAGGAGGGCTCTGCTGGTCCCCTGGGTATTGGTCTTCCAGGAAATTTCCCTGTAGGGTCTATGGCCAGTCCACTCCTGTGTGTTCCGTATACCTCTGCTTATTGCACACCAAATTCACCCCTTCATGGCAAAGATATTTCCTACCACAGAGTAAGGCTACTTTCACTCTAGCGTTCGGGGCTCCGCTTGTGAGTTCCGTTTGAAGGGTCTCACAAGCAGCCCCGAACGCATCCGTATGGCCTCAATGCATTCTGAGTGGATGCGGACTTGCTCAGAATGCATTAGTCTGGCACCGTTTGTCCTCCGCTCCGCTCAGCAAGCAGCGTTCGGGTGTCCGCCTGGCCGTTCGGAGGCAAACGGATCCGTCCAAACTTACAATGTAAGTCAATGGGGACGGATCCGTTTGAAGTTGACACAATATGGCTCAATTTCAAACGGATCCGTCCCCCATTAACTTTCAATGAAAATGATCCGTCTGAGCAACTTTCACACTTAGAATTTTTTCTACACTATAATGCAGACGGATCCGTTCTGAACAGATCGCATCGTCTGCATTATAGGAGCGGATCCGTTTGTGCAGACACCAGACGGATCCGCTCTGAACACAAGTGTGAAAGTGGCCTTATGCAGGATAATGTGCCTTGCCACACTGCAAAAATTGTCCAAGAATGGTCTGAGGAATAAGACAAAGTGTTCAAGGCATTGATTTGGTCTCCACATTTTCCAGATTTCAATCTTATTGAGCATATGCGGGATGTGCTGGAAACACAACTCTTATAATACATGAAGGCTCACAGCTTAGGGTAAGTTCACATTACCGTGTTGATTTCCATTCTCCTGATCTGACAGCAGAACAGAAAAAAAAAAGATCTTTTATTTTGAGCATCTGCTGTGCTTATTTTGCATGTGTTTTAGTCAGATATGCTATTTTTGATAGGAGAAAATGGAAAACCAATGACTTTTTCCCCCATTCAATTTAACGGATCTCAGACAGAACGGACTGAAATGCAGGGGAACTGACTGGAAGCCGGGGAAGTGGCTGCTATGGGTAATCAACTTAGAAGGGGACTGCCTGGGAGGAGGAGTGAAAGATTTTATTGTTAGTATTATACAATGACATTGTATACAGTGACAGATAATAGAGTGATGTGACATACAGTATATACATGAAGGAAATGGATAGAACGGCTGCCTGGCCTGGTCTAAGAGAGCTATCTTGACTAGCTGCAGGAATGAGGGTTGCATGGAAGAGGGGATTGCTAAAGGGGGGAAAGTTATTAAAAAATTTGCTGTGGGGCCCAGTCAAGTTCTAGTTATGCCACTGCTGAAATGGATGCAAAATAATGACAACGCATGCTTAAAATACCAGTTCCATTTTTACATTAATTTTCTGTTGTTCTGCCTAATCAGAAGAACAGAAAGCAAAATGGTTATGTGAAGCTACCTTAACAGGATCTGCTGTTAATATATTGGTGCTAGATACAACAAAACACTTTCAGAGGTCTTGTGGAGCCCATGCCTCGAAGGACCAGTTCTGTTTTGGAAGACCTTCCTATGGCTGATATGTATACTTGTGCTATTTGATAGCAGTCTTGGATGAATTAATGGGAATTTCAGCTATTGGGTTGTGCCTGTGAAATAAACCTGAAATACTGGAACATGTTATCCTTCCTACTGCATACTTCTGGTAATGCAAGATGTTAATTAGGGCCAAGTTTGAATAGTAAATGCTAAGATGATAAATGGAATAAGGCATATTCATTAGATGGTGAATGACCCTAAAAAAGTTTATTTTTCTGACAAAACTTTTATCACTTTGCACTTTCTTATTGCCCTTTAATAACAGTGACCTCCACAGTGCCCGCCCCTTTAACAGTGACTTTCACAGTGCCCGCTCCTTTAACAGGAACCTTCATAGCGCCCGCCCCTTTAATAACAGTGACCTCCACAGTGCCCGCCCATTTAATAATAGTGACTTCCACACTGCCCACCCCTTTAATAACTGTGACCTCCACTGTGCCCGCCCCTTCAAAAACAGTGTCCTCCACAGTGCCCGCCCCTTTAAGCAGTAAAGAAAAATGGCTGGGTTGTTATGGAAACCTGGAGTAAAACTGTGTTTATTGCAGTTGGGATTTGAAGAGAAAGACTTGCAGGCTTGTATTGGCTAATGTGGGTAATTTTTGGGGAATATCTCAGGAACGGTACGTCCTAGAGAGCTGAAACCCGGTCTAAAACCTTCCCACACATGTACCTGTGTGCCAAATTTGGTGAAGATCGGTCCAGTCGTTTGGTTGAGCATAAAGAGCAGACAGACAGAAACTCATTTTTATATACAGCATATAATATATGCAAATATTTTATGGCTAAAAACATCAGTAGTAGTTTCCCACATATTATGCATTCATATATATCAGAAGTATGATTTTATCTATACATATATATATATATATATATATATATATATATATACATGTGTGTATATATATATTTATATATATATTTCTTTGTAATTACACATTTATTTAGTATAAATTACAAAAAAAATATATAAAAATATAAACTCTATTACTGAAATGTTTCTGCCGGGATTCAAACTCCCAAGCTTGTACATCAGAGGCAAGGATATTAACCACTACACTATAGAGCTGCATGTTAACCTGCAAAGAAATATAGAATAAGTCTCCTGCTGAATAAGATTACTCACTAAATCAGAAACTACTATAATGTTTTTTTGACACAGTTTACCATTCAGCTTTTTCAGCTTTTTAGTGGATAAGGTCCTTGCCTCTAATGTACAAGCTTAGGAGTTTGAATTCCGGCTGAAACGTTTTAGAAATTAGATTTAAATACACTGGGGTGTCCCCAAGCACTGACTCCATATATGGATATAACTCTATTTGGAGTCAGAGCAGGGACTCCTAAGCCGAACTAGAGTCCTGACTCCCTCCCCTCTTCAGAGCAGGGGGTGCCAGGGGTTCTCCCATTGACTTGACTTCCATTGTGCTCGGGCGCTCTGTAGAACACCGGAGCATCGCAAAGTGTTTTACTCAAGCACCCAAGCACTTTGGTGCTCGCTCAACACTACTCCCTTCTGATCCACGGGATTTCCAGCAGATGGGCCCCACTAACCAAAGGATATGTGTTAAATGTGTGGGGATGAAATATTTTTGCAGATTACGTTATTACGTTATTTGGCAGGTTCAAATAGTTTGCAAATTTGCTGACTTATAAGTCTCCTTTTTACATTTAAAATAAAATAACATTTCCATTTCCTAGCTTTAGAAAAACACATCCTTTTCATGTCAATTGAGGTTTTTCTTCAAGAAGAAATATTGCATATGTGTTCTGTTATAGAATGCATCTCATTTGAATGTCATTTAAACATGCTTTGGATGTTTTTTTCCAGTGATTATGTTGATGAACCTTTCCTTCAGGTAGCTTTTCTCGATTCTGAAATACATAATCTTATAAAAGTAGTTAAATGATTTTGAAATGATGAACCTTGTGGCCAAATAAAAGATTATTTTCTTCCTCGAAGATAGCTATTGTTTTTACACTCCTTTCTTCTTACAGCATTTTGGCTGAAGTGAATGAATTCATCAAATAAACCAGCACCTGTGTGATTTGCCTATTTGCTTTGTCCCCAAAACAAAGAAAAAGAAGGGAGAGTTTTTCAAATCTGAGCTTTTTAGAATTCGGAGTCGTAAAAATAAATATTGCTGCACAATAAAGTCTGTGAACATCATAAAGATGGATACGTTGACAGATCCAGCACAATATCTCTCTTTAATAATATTATATTTCATTTCCTGTACTAAGAAAACAACCATTATCCAAGGCAGCCATTCGTAAACAGCCATTGTGAACAGATTGCATGCATGTTGGTGGTATCATAATTGAAATAAGTTTTACAGGCTTTCCTTAAAAAATGCCAGCTGTAAGAAAGCTCTATTAATCAACTAACTTACTTTATAGATACTAATTTCACCACCTTAAGGAATAAATATAAAATGCTGGCTCTAGACAAAAACTATATGAAAATCTTCAGTCATTCATTCCCCTTCCTCATTTCTGTTGCTGGATTTATACTAAGCTGGGAAACACTAGCTAAGGTCAACCATGAACTTTGTCTGTATTTTGTACCTGCCTTTCACAAGGAAGACAGAAGAAATTAATATATTATTCAAATTATCTTCATATTTACAACCAATTTACAACCAACCATCTCAACTATGAACAAAAATCTCAATAATGTAAACTAGAACTGACATTGTATTAAAGGAAATCCTGGAGGAATACTGGAAATGGCTATATGAAAAAAATAAAATAAAAATCCTATTAAAATGAATGTCCACAGTCAACATTTTTTTATCCAAGTATGTCCAAAACTGTTCTTCTTAATACATCTACATAGAAATCAGAGCTTCAAATGCCCTTTATAGAAATATGGCAAGAATGTATCATGGTTTCTACAACTTTTCTGGTTTACACCACTGTAAACATTTTCCTAAAAAGGAAACAATTCATGGACAACAGAGGGTTGGGCCTAGGTGGCCCATCATTTTTAATATTACTTGCATCAGTGAACCCACCAGAAACTTACACCAGCTCCTAGTAGTTGCAAATTTCAGATTCTGGTGCAAATGGGCTGGCCATTGTGTGCTAGAGGTTGTACAGAGATGAATTGATGATGGGTATTTCATTTGTTGAGATGAAAATGATGAGAATGTTTTACCTTAGTTGTATTATCTACTGCAGTGCACATTTTATATTTTTAATAAAACTGAGACTACAAAAAAAATGACCCAGTTTACAAAGCATTAAAGAGGTAATCCCATGACTTATGTAAAAAATGAAAATCATATAGAACATGACAATACCTTTCTAACAAAGCTAGAACCAGCTCATATGGATCTAGAGATCTCCCCATTCATTGCTCTGCTAGATTTATGTGAAGCGCTAAGTTCAAGGGGAGTGTCTTTACTGCTTCAGCACAGGGGGTGTGTCCATTCTCTCCCTATCACAGCTCAGGGGGCGTGTCCATTCTCTCCCTATCACAGCTCAGGAGGCAGTTGAAGGTTGAAACTGAGCATGTGAACAGGTCAAAGAAATAAGAAAAAAAACAGCAGGTGGTGCTATACAGATAGATTTTATAGAATAACTCAGTGGCTATGCAAATTTTTTTATTATATGCAATTACAAAAGTATTCAGATCCAGGTGCTGGTTTGAAAACTATAGAATATATTTTAGTGGGTCAACCCTTTTAAGGCCAAAGGCTAAGTAGCACATTGTCCTGAAAAATGTGGCGATCCCAGGTAAAGGAATATTTTTTCGCAAATTGCGATGTAGACCTAGCCTTACAGGGTTTCTGTCATCAGAAATATGGGTAACTCTAGAATATATATTCTAGATTAATTTTTTAATTTTTTTATTTGTACTGTAGTTAATTTTTGCCCCCTCCATTTCATTGGTTGTGTCAGTGGGAATGAAGCGCTGGATGCACAGAAATACATACTAGAAAGGAGGACCCAGCACTGTTACAGCAATTTCCTCCTCCTTTTCAGTCCATTGACAGCTGTGTCTTCTTCCTGGTGTACTTTTACAAATGCAGCGTAGACGAGCATCTTTCCTTCAATCCGTCTGCGCTGCAGACTGAATGGCACAGCACAGGGGCAAAATTTAACCCAAACTCAGGGCTAAGTAGGATGACGTAAATGCTGCCTGGCCCTGTCGATCAATGCATGCAGGGTCCGGCTAGAGGAGGAAGAATGGAGCCTATAGGAGTAGGAGCAACACCCCCATTCCTCCTTGAGGCTCATATGCATAAAATGAATGTTGCTTTTTCTCAGGACCATAGGCACAAAGTAAGATGGGACTAACACTAAAGACTGAGCTGACATTAGCATATGTTTAATGTCAGCCAGTTTAGTACCCATATTTTCTGATGACAGAACCCCTTTAAAGAATTGAAAGCAAGTAGAATTAGTGTACTTCAACACTGTCAAGCTTTCTGATGCCGTTTTAGAAGCCAAAAGTACTAAACTTTTTGAATTCCAAATGGAAATTATAGTGCATGACAGCAGCGTCATAACACATAGACTGTGTACAGTCTTAAAATACAATAATCTAATAATCTGCATTTCCACTAATCACAGAGCCGTATTGTACAAAACAATAGCACTTCATCTGAAGATAGTTTTCACTCTGTTGTCTTTCAACAAATATGTAAAGAGATTACATTTAGACCATTTTCCACACCCAAAACATGCGTATAAAATATTGAGTGAGATGGGCCTACTGGTCCATTCCCTTTCCCACACACACACAATTTTTTAGACCAGACGTGAAAGAAAATAACCATTGCATCGCAATCTGTGCCAGAAATATGCCTAATATAGGTGTATTCCTGGATAATAAATTACCGTTTCTGTTGCAACTAAAATCCATATTAGGAGGATTTTCCATCATGATAATGTGCCATGCAGCATCCACTTTCAATCAGTTTTTCTCCTTTTCTCTCATTATTATTGCAATAGGTTTTAAAACATATAGATCACCATTAACCTTGTTAATTACTTTACACAACTGTGCAGCATTATAACAGCAGCGGGCCACTATAACTAGTAATTACTGTCACATACTGTTTCATTTGTGGAGCGCTGAGATGTACCAATGGGCACAGTTTTTAATATGCATAAGAATGGCTTTAAAACGAACATCAAAAGACATCAAGCTGACTGTTCTGTAAGGAAGTATCTGTGAATATCTAATATATAAAGCCTCATGCAATATGCTAACACTGTTATACAGCCTACTATATGTACTCGGGTGTTTCTCCTGTACTCATAGGTGTTTCTCCTATGTAAGCATAGAGCACTAACCAGTAATATCTCTATTCAAGTTCTGCTGCCATCTACCAAATTACTTTATTTTCAGGTGTGAATTGGCCATTGACCTGACAGGGAAATTTCCAGGTGGGCCGATGCCCAGGGGGGCACCTGTGACCTCCTCACAACCAGCCAGCAGAAGTTTTTGGGGATGTATTTTGTGCTGGCGGCAGTATTTTGTGATGGAATGTTGTTGTTTTTGGCTCTGTTGGGGTGGTACAACATGCCACAATATGGTATTGTTGGCCCTTCCTTCCATCAATTTGGTCCCAACTACAAAACTGGGCCACTTTTAATATTTTTTCCAGGGCCTCTTTAAGTTTCCTGTCCACCCGTGTCCATGTCAATATTCACATCGACCAAAAATAATCAGTGGCAAAATTAGGATCATAAGGGGTGCATTCTGCAGTGAAAATTCACATCATAAATTGATGAAGTGCTGATTTAAGATCCACAATTTCTCCTTGGATTCTGTGCAGATTTTTTACATAGTGTGTGGAATAGAATTTCTTTCCCTTTTTTGGGATTGCAATATACTATGGAATCTACGCCTTCAAATCCATATTGAAAATCTGTCCTGTATCCATTTAATTTACACCGATTGTCGACATACTGAGCTGCACCTTGGCCACATGAACGATGCACAGTGATGTCACATGGCCTAGAAATAGGCCTAAGCACTCACAGGTGTTGTTACCTCTTTGAGCAGCCCAGATAAAGGCGTCCCAGGAGTCAGACCCCATTGATCTGATATTGATAACTAGAGTTATTGATAACATGGTTATAACGGAAAATAATAGCATTCTTAAAACAGAATGCTAAATAGAATGTCAATTGAGGGGTTAAAAAAAAAAAAAAAACTCACCTCATCCATTTGATCGCGCAGCCGGTATCTTCTTTTCTTCAGGACCTGCAAAAGGACCTGAGATGACAACACTGCGTTCACCACCTGCTGAGCGCGGTGACATCACCGCAGGTCCTTTTGCAGGTCCTGAAGAAAAGAAGATACTGGCTGCGTGATCAAGTGGATGAGGTGAGTTTTGTTTTTTGTTTTTTTAACCCCTCAATAGACATTTTATTTTGCATTCTGTTTTAAGTTTTAAAAATAATAAAGTGAAGTTTAGGTCCCCATTAACTTAAATGGGGTCTGGGTTCGGTGTGAAGTTCGGGTCAAGTTCGGGTCCCGAACCCGAACTTTGACCTGAAGTTCCTCCGAACCCGGCGAACACGAACCTCCACGGGTTCGCTCAACCCTATTGATGACCTTTCCTGAGGAATGGATGAATATCAAATTTCCAGATAACCCCTTTAATGTGTTCACCATTCCTTTTAGTTCTGCTACATCTGCATAACTTATATGATGTAACCAGTGTCAAGATCTATATGTACAATTATAACTAAAATCTTACAGTGCATTTAAAACTGGATTAGTGCCTGATCTGTATAACTGGGGAATGGCTCCTAGAATAACTTGCTGCATAGATGCAGGGTGGGCCCAAAGAATCCTTATTTCACAGGAGTCCTCAAATCACTCGATGCATGAAGACAGATCAAAGTGAACAGGATCCAAGATCAATAAAACCCTGAGTGGAGTCTTCTGGAAGTATTTTAGGTTCTTCTCTTATAACTGTCCTACACATAGTTATAATTTTCCTCTTTATGACTGTACAAAACATTTTACTTATTCTAAGTCTGCAGCTTCATGTGAACATTCATAAATTCAGCTCTGGTTTTTAGAAAAATCCATACAAATTATAAGACTAAAAGTCAAAACTTAGGCTTGATAGCTGAAAATAAATGCAATTGAGTGATAACTTTGTTTTAACTAATCATATTATGTTTTCATTTCTTTTATGCCGCATAGTATTACATCATTTTCAATTTGTTAGTTATTAAAATGTCTGGTAACTTCTGGAAACAATTAAAGTGATCAGCAGAGCTGACAGTGAGAGAAGTATGTACAATCAATGCGATCTATCACAATTCATTTCTGCTTTGAGAGAAATCCTTTGCTTTCTCATACACAGGTACATATTCAGGGGACAGTCTGTCTGGTTGCATGGACAGTATTAAAGAGGTATTCCAAGATTTACTATTGATGGTCTATCCTCGGGGCAGGCTCTAAATATCTGACGATCTGCAGTAACTCCAATGTCAGAAGATGGTGCCGAAGCTACATAGCTCCACCCCCTGTGTAGTAGCCAGAACTGGTTACTGCAGCACTGCTCCCATTGAAGTGAACACAAGCACCACTGTGTTCATAATCTAGGCATTGTACTCAAGAGTAGAGCATGCTCCTTCATTCATATCTTGTATAACTTTGGGGCAGTTCACTATAGTTTACAGTTTGAATAGTTTATGGTTTGCTGAACATACTGTCTATATAGTTTAGTTTTTGTTCCCTGTTAGAAGATGAGCCGTTACTATATATTTTATAAACTACTTCTTGATACTTGCTAAGCAGGAATGCTGTGAGGGGACAGATACCATAGTTGAATAGAATCAAAATTAGGCTCATATTGATACTGACAATCATATTATGGATGAGTTGGTACTAAAAAGGACCCTTCATGGGTCCCAAGAATATGAATTAAGTACCAGGCTACATAGAGCGGCGCCCAGGGATCTAAGTGTACTTATTATTATTCCTGGGCGCCGCTCCGTTTGCCTGCTGTGGCCCTCGGTAATTTATCAACATTCAGACCAAGTAGGAGGAGACGCCAGTGTCTCTCCTTCTCCCTGATAGCAGCACTGTCCAATCGCAGTGCAGAGCTCAGAGCCAGGGAGCCGCTCTATGTAGCCTGCTACTTAGTTCATATTTTTTGGACCCATGAAAGGTCCTCTTTAAAGGGATTTTGCAATCTCAGACAATGGGGACATATTGCTAGGATATGCCCCCATTGTCTGATAGGTGGGGGTCCCATCTCTGGGACCCGCACCTATAATGAGAACGGAGTGGAGAAATGAACGGAGGGTGCACTGCACATGCGCAGCCGCCCTCCATTCATTTCTATGGGGCTGCCAAAAATAGCCGAGCGCTGGCTTGGCTATTTTAGTCTGCCCAATAGAAATGAATGGGAGCAGGGGCTGTGCATGCATGGTGCACTCCCATTCACTTCTTTGGGAGCAGCAGGGAGCAGCTCTTGGTGGTGGACGGACCTCGGGATATCCGGGTCCTCCAGACACAGCTCTTGCCTCTCCATTCTCGTTGTAGGTGCGGGTCCCAGAATTAATCCCAATATATAGGATTCTTCTGAAGAAGGTAGACCTTTATTTCTAATATCTTATGACCCCTTTCACTAGGGGACTTGTAAAGAGTGATCATTTGTTACCCTCTACTTCTTCAAGGCCCCATAAAAAACCTACCAACAGAAACACTTTGCATAACTCTCAATGTCTCCTTGAGTGGATACCTGAATAGGTGAAGAAATTAGACTCGCCTATATGCCCACAATATGGCGTTATAGTTCTAGATGGGGAGGTAAACCCCCTCCCAGTTACTTTCTTTTCACTCCGCAGATTTCCTTATGCTCTGCTTTTATCTTTAATAGTCTTGTCTCCATAGCCAGCCAGTTAACAATTGGATAAAGAGCATTTACTAGTTATTTTCCATTATTACCATGTTATAACGGAAAGCAATAACGGAATTCATAACGCTAATGTGAACCCACCCTTAAGTTGGAGCTTCAGTTGTAGTATGTTCTCAATATGAATGGCTAACAATAGAGTTTATATGTATGATAATCACATATCACTTTAATTCATATGTGACATTGCACCCATATAGCCCTAGGACAGACTCAGCAGTGGTAGTATACCTCATAAGGAGGTGCACTTCTAGCCTCACACCATGTACAATAAGAGGAAGGTAAGGAATAGTTTTATCTACATGACTCACCGATTGTGTCTGGAGCTGTTTTCTTTTGCTTCATTTACCTAGTGGGAAGCATTCTTCTGTCAATTCAGTTGTCCAAACAGCATAAATAATCCACAATTTGATAGCTCGTAAGTGGAAGTATGTATACAGAATTTCTTTGTCATCAGTGTTTTTCTATATATCTAATGCTTAAAATATATGAACATTAGAATTATATTTTTTTCACAAGCCAACAAACACATCTTGCAGCATTGATGGCCTTTTTTATCAATAGTTGAAGGATGACTTGTCACTTCTAATTCATAAGGGGACTCTGTTATTTTATTTCTGTCAAAGAAATGTATTCTTAGGAACAACGCATAGGTAATAAAATTAAAATGGATACAAGATACATCTGCAAATGATTCAATAAAAATTAAAAGTAAATGCATTCCCCGACTAAAATGTACTGTTCTTTGAGTCCCTACACTTCTTTTTAACATTTATACAGCTGCACATGAATATTAACATTGCGTTTCATGGAGCTCCCCAGGTTGTGGCTGAAAAAATGGGCCAAAAGAAAATTTGTCCCTGTACTTGATCAGTGGGTGTGGAATCACTGTGTCAAACAACCAATTTGACTTTGGGCTAATCCTAAGGGCATTATCTTGACAGTCCCCTGGTATTACACTTTTTAAACACTTTACAGGGATCTGAACTTTGCTGCAATGTAGTCACCAGGCCGCCACCTCCTGGAGTAGACCAAGGTTGGTTGACAGCAACACCAGTGCGAAGCACTAAGCGATCGTGAAAAACTCATAGTCAGTAAAGGCCGAGGTCAGGGCAGGCAGAGCTCATGCAAATCTGAGAAGCAGTCCAAAGGTCAGGGTAGACAGCACAGAATGCAGTGATGTCGGTACAGGCAGAAGTCGGTACATGGGCAGACAAGGAGATGATAGCACTTTTTCAGAATGTGACTAGCTAGTCAACCTATTGCTCAAGCAATAAAGAATATCTCCAAAAGACACACAGGACACAGGTGCCGAGACCCACTACCAGAAAACTAGATCTGCGACTGACACAGGGTGAGGGGAGTAGTGCTTGTTCCCGCCCAAAGTAGTATGGCAGTAGTGGACATAGACTGCAAACGTAACAGTACTTATAATCCATTTGTGATACTTTTGACCATGGTCTTAAATACTCAAACAGTTTATTTTTTTTAGATAATTATTTTATAATTCTCCTTCATAGTGTTATAATTCTATTGCATGCCGCTATGTTCCAATCAAGATCTACCTGTCAATTTAACCCTCTTGCCTCTAAAATTGACAGCATGCATATTTGGCTGACTGGCTTAGTGCGTGGAGCAATCAGAGATGGTATGGTACTCTTCAAGATGACATCTCTCCATGTGCCAGTTCATATATAACAATCATATGCATAAAATTATAAAAAAATAAAAAATAAGAAGTCTGTGCTCTCTAACAGAGATTTTTGAGTCTGATAGTGTAGAAATTATCCACTAATCTAGAAGTGCCAGTATGGAGAATACCAGAAACAACAATAGCAAAAACAAAGAGTACCAAAGGACATGGTGTGTGCCAACTTTATTACATGACTTTCTATACCTGTCTTGAGTGTTTTGAAAGTTATAGGAGAAATGGGGCATGTAGCTAAGATGAATTGTTAAATACTTCAGATTGAAGAGATATTCCATATTTTGGTGCAAACAATTGGTGTAATCTATTGTACACCAACTTTGAGGTGGTATAAGTTATTAAGGAAGTGTGTGTCTGGCACATCTAGCAAGTTTCCACAAAAAATGTTAATCCATGTCATCCAGTTTGATAAATTTGACTGATTTGTTTACTTATGAATCCTACAACATATTTGCTAACTCTCCCCCAAAGTCTCACTTTTCTACTTTATGTAAATCATTATAAATTTACTAATTCTGTAGGATTTTTGACCTCCTATGAATCTGTCATATAGATTGACAAATACAATGTAAGCCTCAATGGGAAAAGTACTGATGTGAGTGATAGCTGCAGTCTGAAGTGGTACTATAAGCAATAGGAAATACAATAAAACAAATAGGTATCATGCACCTAACAGACATATAGAACAATACTTGTAGAGGAGAATACCTCTGTAGTGCAGTAACTGGTGGTCAATCTTTTAGTTTCAGAAATTTCTGAAGAATCATAGTTACATAGTTACATAGCTAATACGGTTGAAAAAAGACATCCATCCATCAAGTCCAACCAGGGGACAGGTGGAGACGCAAATCCTAGAAGGAAGTGAGACTCGTATTTCTACACGTTTTCATAAGCATTAATGTTTTTTACTTTTAAGAATCTGTCTAAACCCTTTTTGAAACTGTCCACTGTTCCTGCTGTGACCACGTCTATTCCATAGACTCACAGTTCTTGCAGTAAATAAGCTTTGACGCTTCTGGAGACTGAACTTTTTCTTTCTCAGTCGGAGGCAGTGCCCCCATGTCTTTTGAGCACATTTTACATGGAACAGCTTTTCACCGTATTTTTTGTATGGCCCATTTATATACTTGCATAGGTTAAAAATGTCCCCCCTTAGATGTCTCTTCTCAAGACTAAATGCATTCAATTATTTTAATCTTTCTTCATAATTAAGACCCTCCATGCCCCTTATCATTTTAGTAGCTCTCCTCTGTACTTTTTCCAGCTGCAGTGCATCCTTTCTATGTACTGTTGCCCAGAACTGGACTGCATATTCCTGATGAGGCTGCACCAGCGCTTTCTAAAGTGGTAGTATTACATCCCTGCCCCGTGAGTCCATGCCTCGTTTAATGCATGACAATATCCTGGTGGCCTTAGAAGCAGCTGATTGACATTGTGTAAAGGTCACGTCCGCACACACACAGGGGGAAGGATAGTGACCACTGCGCTCCACCCTCACCCCTGGCCCTGCCTACTTGCCTCACGAGTCCTGATGACAGGAGACAACTGGACAACAGTCCCTTACTTAGGATATGTGCAGGGAAGACAGACAAGACAGAACCAAGACCGGGTCAGAACCAAGAGATCTACGCAGTACAAAGGGTTAAGCAAAGAATGGTCAGGAGAAGCCAGGGTCAAATACCAGGAGAGTAGAGAAGTACCAGAGGAGTCAAAGAGTAGTCAGGTGGGAGCCGGGGTCACAATACCAGGAGGGATGCACAGTACAGGAGGAGCAGGCAAAGGATCGTCAGGGAACAGGATCAGGTGAGTATTCAGTAGTCCAACAAATAGCAAGGAACCTAGAATTTACAGACAACCTGTGGCCAGCAGGCTGTCTGTATTTATAGTGGGGTCTGAGGCCATGTGACGTGGCCATCGTCACATGACCGACAGACAGACAAGTCGAGCACCGAGTGATCAGCTCGGCACTCAAGGCAGACCTAGGAGCAGGGAGCCTCCCAGCTAGCAAAGGGAACGAGGCCAAACACAGATCCTCGCTCCCGAAGCTAAGCAGCAGGTCTGCGGCTGATGGAAGACCGAGTGCGCCTTTGGCGCCCCGTGACACATTGTATACTGTAATTTAATCTACCATCTGAAGGGACACCCAAATCTTTCTCTATAAGTGACTCTCCCAGTTCTACATCACCTAGGACATATGAAGCACAGAGATTATTACTACCAAGATGCATAACTTTGCATTTGTCCACATTGAACCTCATTTGCCAAGTTGATGCCCAATCACTCAGAGTGTTCAAGTCATCTTGTAGTGCGTGGACATCTTCCATAGACTGTACAGTTCTACACAGCTTAGTGTCATCTGTTAAAATAGATATGGTGCTATTAATCCCAACCTCAATATCATTAATACATAAATTCAAAAATCTGCTACCTGCTGCTCATTTTGTATCTTTTCTAATTTATCTACTTTTTGCAGATTTTATTAAGCCCTTTGTAATCTTCAAATGCTACAACTGATCCCTCAGATTAGTATTTTTTAAATGCCCTCTTTTAGTCTTTTATTGCTCTTTTTACAGTAGCCGTAAGCCATAGGGGGTTTAATTTTAGCCATTTATACTTGTTAACTAAAGGGATGCATTTTTTAGTGCAATTACTCAATGTGAATTTGAAGCTCTCCCATTTATCCTCAGTATTAGGTGACAGTAGCTGTTTCCAGTCTATGCCCTGAAATGCTGCTCTCAACCCGGGGAAATAAGCCTTTTTGAAATTCTGTGTCTTTGCTCTGCCTGACAGAGTTTGCTTTTTATAGTTTAGGGGAATATAATTATATTGTGGTCACTATTACCTAGTGTTGTGTTTCTCGAACAGTAACATTACCAACAAGCTCTGCATCATTAGAGATTACCAGATCCAACAGAGCATTGCCACTAGTGGGAGCTTCTACAAACTGGCCCATAAAGTGGTCCTGCAGCAAGTTGAGGAATTTTTTCCCCTTTGCAGTTGAGGCAGAACCATGTCCCCAGTCAATGTCTGGGAAGTTAAAATCTCTCATTATGATCACTGTACCAGCCTATGCTACCCGCTCTATTTGGTTATACAGTTGCATTTTCATATCCTCTGGGATGTTAGGAGGTCTATAGATTACAGCAAGCATTATTTTTTCAGTGTTTATATCCCTTTGAACTTCCATCTATAAGTTTCCACATCCTCACCATCCTCACACACAATTGCCTCATTCACACTTGTCTTCAGATCACTCCTCACATATAGGCACACACCACCACCTTTTCTATTGATCCGGTCTTTCCTAAATAGTGTAAAACCCTCAATATTTACAGCCCAGTCATGCAAAGAGTAAAACCATGTCTCAGCCACACCAACTACATCTATGTGTTCTTCTAGTACCATACAGGGAGTGCAGAATTATTAGGCAAATGAGTATTTTGACCACATCCTCCTCTTTATGCATGTTGTCTTACTCCAAGCTGTATAGGCTCGAAAGCCTACTACCAATTAAGCATATTAGGTGATGTGCATCTCTGTAATGAGAAGGGGTGTGGTCTAATGACATCAACACCCTATATCAGGTGTGCATAATTATTAGGCAACTTCCTTTCCTTTGGCAAAATGGGTCAAAAGAAGGACTTGACAGGCTCAAAAAAGTCAAAAATAGTGAGATATCTTGCAGAGGGATGCAGCACTCTTAAAATTGCAAAGCTTCTGAAGCGTGATCATCGAACAATCAAGCGTTTCATTCAAAATAGTCAACAGGGTCGCAAGAAGCGTGTGGAAAAACCAAGGCGCAAATAACTGCCCATAAACTGAGAAAAGTCAAGCGTGCAGCTGCCAAGATGCCACTTGCCACCAGTTTGGCCATATTTCAGAGCTGCAACATCACTGGAGTGCCCAAAAGCACAAGGTGTGCAATACTCAGAGACATGGCCAAGGTAAGAAAGGCTAAAAGACGACCACCACTGAACAAGACACACAAGCTGAAACGTCAAGACTGGGCCAAAAAATATCTCAAGACAGATTTTTCTAAGGTTTTATGAACTGATGAAATGAGAGTGAGTCTTGATGGGCCAGATGGATGGGCCCGTGGCTGGATTGGTAAAGGGCAGAGAGCTCCAGTCCGACTCAGACGCCAGCAAGGTGGAGGTGGAGTATGGTTTGGGCTGGTATCATCAAAGATGAGCTTGTGGGGCCTTTTCGGGTTGAGGATGGAGTCAAGCTCAACTCCCAGTCCTACTGCCAGTTTCTGGAAGACACCTTCTTCAAGCAGTGGTACAGGAAGAAGTCTGCATCCTTCAAGAAAAACATGATTTTCATGCAGGACAATGCTCCATCACACGCGTCCAAGTACTCCACAGCGTGGCTGGCAAGAAAGGGTATAAAAGAAGAAAATCTAATGACATGGCCTCCTTGTTCACCTGATCTGAACCCCATTGAGAACCTGTGGTCCATCATCAAATGTGAGATTTACAAGGAGGGAAAACAGTACACCTCTCTGAACAGTGTCTGGGAGGCTGTGGTTGCTGCTGCACGCAATGTTGATGGTGAACAGATCAAAACACTGACAGAATCCATGGATGGCAGGCTTTTGAGTGTCCTTGCAAAGAAAGGTGGCTATATTGGTCACTGATTTGTTTTTGTTTTGTTTTGGAATGTCATAAATGTATATTTGTGAATGTTGAGATGTTATATTGGTTTCACTGGTAAAAATAAATAATTGAAATGGGTATATATTTGTTTTTTGTTAAGTTGCCTAATAATTATGCACAGTAATAGTCACCTGTACACACAGATATCCCCATAAAATAGCTAAAACTAAAAACAAACTAAAAACTACTTCCAAAAATATTCAGCTTTGATATTAATGAGTTTTTTGGGTTCATTGAGAACATGGTTGTTGTTCAATAATAAAATTAATCCTCAAAAATACAACTTGCCTAATAATTCTGCACTCCCTGTAGTCTCCAGCTCCCCCATTTTGCAAGCTAGACTTCTGGCATTTGTGAAAATACATTTTAAATTACCTGTAAAGTGAATATCCAGGATTTTTGAGTTACCTTGGTTGATGTTTGTATGTAACAGGCTCTTGTTACCAGCAGTTCTATTTTTCATAAATGTATTGTTATGCCCAGTCTTCTCCCTATTTTCCTTGCTAACCCCAGCCCCTACTAAATCCCCACTGCCCCCTTCTATAACCCACTCTCTATCTACACTATCTACCCCCTTATTAGTATAACACCTCCCCCCCAGATCCTAGTTTAAAAGCTCCTCCAGACGTCTAACCATTTTTTCCCCCAGGGCAGTTGCACCCTCCCCATTGAGGTACAGCCCGTCCCTGCTGTAGAGCCGGTAACTGACCGCGAAGTCAGCCCAGTTCTCCATAAACCCAAACATTTCCTTCCTGCACAAGCTTCTCAGACACTTTTTTTAACTCCCTAAGCTCCCGTTGTATCTCTAGCGACAAATCAAATAGAGAAAAAACCCTGTAGGCATTATATTAAACATTATTAGTGCATGAGCCCTTATTGTAAGCATTTTTGCGATTAGCTGGAACACACACATTACAAACCTTATGTGTCATTAAATGTTTTATGACACAAGTTAATTTCAAGCTTTTCTTCACTACAAGGAAGCAAATACAGCATATTTCTGGCTATGTTTGTGCCTATCTTCAAATTAGGACATTATCGTAGATATTCCTTGTATTTTCCATCATATTCTTATCAGATCTTATGACATGCTCTGACCTATAGAAGTCCAACAAACTTCGCTTTAGGTGTGGATATAAATGGATTGCACTGGGTTCCATTGATGCAAGAAGCACTTGTTCTGAAGGACCTTTATAGGAATAGATGATTGGTGCAATTTAGCGACGATCGAGTTGTTCTTGGTGTAGTTAACATTTCAACAATGACCCTTTATATGCGCCAATTATCGTTCACAGAATCGTAATTTTGATCACATATTCCATTGTTCGTAAAGCAGAAAGTACTTGGCATGCTTAAATTACCCAAGGTGTAATTGTCTGTAATCGTGTGTGCAGTGAGCAATAGTGTTGAGTGAATCAAAGTAAAACAAATTGACTTTAATCTGAATTTCAGGAAAACTTTGATTCACCACAAATCTGAATTTCCTCTTGCTCCGTAGTAACAAATATTTTTTTTCCTAAAATGGCGGCTACACATGTTACAAATTGGAAGTAAGAAGCCCTGGAATGCGATATGACCCAAAATGCCGTGCCGTGTTATAGCCCTATAAAAAGCTTAATCCCGCCTGGTCTCTGCCATTTTACTGTGAACTAAGCACAGGAAGAGACGTGGCAAATGCTAGGGATAGTATTGTAGCAATATTTTTATTGTAGACTATTGGATAGGGACACTGATGGGACAGTGTAGGAAGATCGAAGGGAGAGTTTTCAGACACTGTAAGGAGAGCATAGGGAGAGCCTATGAAGATCATAGGCAAAGTCAGTGCAGGTTCTCTGTAATCACCCTGTGTATCTTGTTCATCTACTGGGTCATTCATACTTAATCTGTTCTATTATACATAGATATACGGTGCATTAGACTCATTGTCAACAGGTGGTGTAATTTATAGGCACGTTTATATAGTTCCTCTGCTGGGCCATTTATACTTAATCTGTTCTGTTATACATAGACTGACTGTTCATCAGAGTTAGTTTCCACAGCCGGTCTAATATACAGGTGCATGTACCTAGTTAATCTGCTGCGCTATTTATAATTCATCTGTTCAGTTATACATAGACGTACGGTGCATCAGACTCATTGTCAACAGGCGATGTAATATATAGGCGCATTACAGCAGTCTATCTGCTGTGCTATTCATACTGTTACATTATTTATTCAGTGACTGTACCCTATGGCCAACAGATAGTTGCCTTGGCCCTCAAAAGGAATGGGCAGTGGCAAAAATATTGCTATAGCCAGCACAAGTATAGGCAGAAAGAGGAGTGGTGGCAGCAGCCGCAGCAACAGGCCTTGGCTGCCACTGTCATACAGCGGTCGTGTTTTGACCAACAATCCAGCTGTACAGGAATGGTTAATTTACTCTTCAAAATCGTCTCAGGTGACAACAGATACACACAGCCAGGAATTAGTGGATACCTCTGAAACCACACTTAGTTGGCATGGCCCAGGAACACCCTCCGTGGTAGAGATGGCCTTGGGTTTCGCCCGGCGGTCGTTTTGTGGTGAACTTTACTCGTTCGCAATTCGCCAAACATGTGAACATATGGCGATATTCGCACGTGCCATATTTTTTTGCATGGCGCCGAACTTTGACCCATGACACATAAATCAGGTGGGACAGGACAGCCAATTGAGACGTTTTAGCACATGGACACACCCCTAACCCTATAACAGAACCCGAATACTGATTGAGGGCTGCGATACACCTGCTTCCACAAAAAAATGTTTTAGGGGTGCCATATACTTGTTTCCGCCAAATACTGATTGAAGGGTGCTATATATCTATTTCCGCCAAATACTGATTGAGGTGTGCTATATACCAGTTTCCGACAAAATACTGATTGAGGGGTGCTATATACCTTCTTCCACCAAATACTGATTGAGGGCTGCGATACACCTGCTACCACAAAATACTGATTGAGAAGTGCCATATACCTGTTTCCGACAAATACTGATTGAGGGGTGCTATATACCTGTTTCCACCAAATACTGATTGAAGGGTGTTATATACCTTGTTCCACAAAATACTGATTGAGGGGTACCATATACCTGTTTCCGCCAAATACTGATTGAGGGGTGCTATATACCAGTTTCCACCAAATACTGATTGAAGGGTGCTATATACCTTGTTCCACAAAACACTGATTGATGGGTACCATATACCTGTTTCCACCAAATACTGATTGAGGGGTGCTATATACCTGTTTCCGCCAAATACTGATTGAGGAGTGCCATATACCTTCTTCCACTAACTACCTCTGCCAGTGCCCGCAACAGCAGAATGCAGCATCTCTCGCAGCAAGCCTGGAAATGCTGCATTCTGACAGGCCTCTGTGATGCTGGTAACATGTCTGCCATTTTGTGTTTGTTCCGGGTGTCTAAGTACGTTGCCATCCGGTACAGGTCCTTGAATTTTATGCTTTTTTTTATGGGGGTCCCTCTTCAAACACTGGAGCACTAAATTGGAAGCGGTGGAGCGCCCTGGCTCCTGCTCCTTACCTGGGAGAATGTCATCCTCAGTCTCCAACCCCCAGCCATGGACAACACCAGTGATCCCTGAAAAGTTTAAAGCCTGCTTTTCTTGCTCTTCATCCTCCCCCCCCCCCCCCCCAACCACCATCCTACTCTGACTCTTCTTCAGACTCCTGCTAACTTGTCTCAGATGGAGTAGCCCCCCTTGGGAATACATTCAGCATTGCGACTTCCTCATCTTGCAACTCCTGCTCCCCGACGGCTTGATCAATGACACAATGCAATGCGCGCTCCAGAAAGAATGCGTAAGGTACAATGTCACTGATGGCGCCCTGGCTGCGACTGACCAGTTTGTTGATCTCATCAAATGGCCGCAGAAATCTGCATTCATCGCCCATGAGCAGCCACTGGCGCAGTGAAAAGAAAGGTGGAGTTCCATCGCATCAGGCAGTCACAAATCAGACATCTGACGGGCAAGTGGTTTCGCCGCTGAACGTCAACAAGGCAAGCCATGGCTTTTTAAGATCTTCTAAAATGTTCTTTGCTGTCAGGTGAATGCCTATTGCCTAATTTGTGGGGCCTGAACTGGCCGACAGTTACATTTTTATCTCTAGCCACATAATCACACCCCTGTCTCACTCCTCTGCCTCTTATTATGATGGTGTATGACCCGCATTCACTATAAGGGACCTTCTAATTTCACAGGGTCATGTGACTGTGCCTCCCACCCTGTACTGTGCTTCTCACCCCGTACTGTTCCCCCTTATACCTTGCATTGTGCCCTCTTACCACACCCTGTACAGTGCCCCTAGTCATTCCCTGTACTGTGCCCTCTTATACCCTTTTATCCGGTCACGGTATGGCGGTGTTACCTGGTCGCTGTACAGAGGTGTTATCCGTTCAATGTATGGCGGTGGTATCTAATAACTGGATGGCCATAACGGTATGCCTTTCATTGGCACAAGCGTGAAAAATATGCAGATTGCGGTGCTGAAGACCTTTGCGCCTCAATCTGTGTAAAAAATACGCCTAACATAGACGTATTTCTATATAATAAATGACCACCTAATTGTATTATTATTCGGGGTAGGGATAATATCTTTATATTTTATAGATTCTAGTGAATTATACTGTGCCCTGTATTTCCCAGTAGAAAATGATCCCTGGGAAGCACAGTCCTCATCCCTGACCACCAGGACCAGGTAGCGCTCTATCAGTACATTGTGGCCTCCCCTCTCCGCCACGCTGCTCCGCTGTGTACTGGTGCTCATTCTGACACTCGGACTGGGTTCACATCCTATTTTTTCCACCCATTTAATGCATACCAAAAATGTATGCGTTAATAAATGCTTTAGACTGATGCCGTACAGTGGCGTCCATTCACCATACAGTTCCATGAGAGAGAAAAAAATTATGTTAACATATGCATTTTTTTATGGACTCTGCAGCATACAAAAACGTGGAGTGCTGCACATTTGTATACATCAAACCGATAGAAGATAAAGGCTCCAGCAGGGCACATTTTTGAGAGTTTCCCTTTAAGACGCATAAAAATGGCCCCTGATTAAAATACATATTTTTTGTGGGAATTTTTGGTATATAACTGTCCATGTTGTGGGACTATTTGTGTATTTCTATTAAGTGTTTGCTAGCTGAAAATATGACCTGAAGGTTTTCAGGTTCACTCACCATTAAAGTGAATGGGGCCCACTGCAAACGCGCTTTTTGCAAACATTTGATCGCGAACGCGCATTCGCAAATCGTCCCGACCAATGTTCGTCCATCACTTCTCAGTGCCCTTACCTGTCCTGCAACTGCCTCTTTCTTTTGCTGCTCCTTCTGATCAGGAAGTTATGCATGCTGTCAGCTCTGTTACGCTTTTCAGCGAGGACGAGCTTAGTGAGGACAGTCAGCAACTACAAGCCAGCACAGACTTGGAAGAGAGGTTTGCTGCAATCTCCCTAAAGTGTGCAACTAGTGATAATGACAGTCAGGTGGGAGCAGGGGCGTAGCTAAAAGCTCATGGGCCCTGGAGCAAGAGTTCAGCTTGGGTCCCCGTCCCTCAGTGCTTGTTGGCAAGGGGCAGGGGAGCACATATCCTTCCTGCTGCCTGAGGCAAACATTGAAAGGGCACCCCCTCATGCCGAATTCTTAACCTAACCCCTTCCCTCCAGCCAGAGGTGTAAATTGACAAGTATGCACCTTCTATAATGCCAGTGTCTTATGTGGCACAAGGGTCTTTGGGCCCCCTCGGGCTCCTGTGCCCGGTAGCGACTGCTACCTCAGCACCCCCTATAGCTATGCCCCTGGGTGGGAGCATGTACTGCAAGCAGTCAGAGATGTGGCTATGAGACTGGTAAGGGTGACATAAGTGATGAACAGACGTTAGTGAAGGATGATGTATCCGATTACACATAGAAGCTAGGTGAAGAGAGGACAGCATCATCAGGGGATGAGGGTGCCCGTGAGACAGCATCAGGGTGGCAGCATGCTGATAAGCCAGCAGGATGGAAGCAGTGGAAGGTCTGGAGCCAAACGCACCCAGAATAGACCATCTGCTACTCAGAAGCCTTCCTGTCAGGAAACAACTAGTAGTGCACAGGTCCATAAAGGCAGTGACATGCATTCAGCATGGAGTGGTGGGAATAAAATTCCATGGTTGGCAGTGTGGGAATTTTTTTAGCAAGTTGCTGGAGGACGTTAGCATGGTGGTTATGCAGGATCTGTGGGCAGAAGGTCAAGCACAGTCAGGGTGCTAATGTTGGCACCACCGCCCTGCTTCAATACATAGAGCTTAACCATAAAGTGGCCTGGGAAAACCATGGCACTAATGTAGTGGTACATCCTGATGCAGCAACCGCTGTATATCCAAGCAGCCCGCATGCCTTCTCCAGCAGTCAGGGCTCCTCAACCTTAGCAGAAGGAAGCTATCTCCATCCCTTCATCTATTGCTCCTGATGATCCTAATCCTCGTTACGTGTTTTGCCAGAAATCGATCACCGATGTGATTGCAAAGAGACAACAGTGTGTGTGTATTTCTTTATTTGCTGTAACAGTGTGTGTGAACTCATCCAATGGTGCAAAAGTTGAATGGGCACCTGGCCAAGTTGCTGGTACTACAGTCCCTCCCTTTGCATATTGTGGACTCTGAACATTTCAGAGAACTTGTACCAAGCTAAGGTGGAGACTCCCAAGTCATTACTATTTCTCTAAAAAAGCTGTGCCAGCTCTGCATACGTACGTACAGCACAGAGTTGGCCAGTCCTTGAGCCTGTGCCTGGTACAGTTTATGGAAGCGCCGACGGGTGGAGCTGTAACTATGGCCAAGGACAATATATGTCCTTTACAGCCTACTGGGTAAATATGGTTCCTACCCAAGCACACCACCAACTCGGCCAGGCAATGGCAATGCCACCTCATAATCATGGGATTTCTGCGCCAATGTCCCCCTCTTCATCCTCCACCTTGTCCTCAGCTTCCACTGTAGGCACAGTTCAGAGTGGTCCTTCAGCATACCACCTATGCAAAGTACAGATTTGTCACTTGGTTGTGCACCTGGGCAAACTGAGTCACCCCGGGGAGGAACTGCTCTGCATCATCAACCAAGAAATTGAATCCTGACTGGAGATAGGAACCATGGTTACCGATAACGGGAAGAACATTCTGTCTGCGCTGCATCAGGGAGGGCTAACCCATGCGCCATACATGACGCATGTCTTCAATCTGGCTGTCGCCCAGCTCCTGAAGTCTTCCACCCAAATGCAAAATGTCTTGAAAAATTCAAGGAAACTGTGCATGCTCTTCAGTCACTCTTACCATGAAAAACACGCCCTCATTCAGCTGAAAAAGCATAATGGTGTTCCCCTGCATCGCCTAATACACAATGTTTACACGTTGGAACTCCATGCTCCACATGTTGGACCAACTGTATGAGCAGAGGAAACCTGTGACTTATTTCTTGATGATACAGATGGACAGGACTACTCCCTAGTGTAACTTTGACTTTAGACAGTGGCAGCTCATGTGCGAGACCTTACGTTTGCTCAACCCCTTTGAGGAGGCCACTTTATTTATCAATTGCCAGGACTACGGGATGAATGATGTAATTCCACTCCTTCATGTCCTGGAGGGGATGCTGATAAATCTGAATAGTGAGGGGACAGAAGACATGGTGGCTACATCTCACAGTCACCTGAGCCCTGTGGAGGCTGAACTAGCAGAGGGGGAGGAGGACATAAACACCCAGGAATTCTATACAGAACTAGATGGTTTATCTATCCAAGTGACAGGAGAAAAGCAGGAGGAGCAGGAGGCGGTAGAGAGTGACAAGGGAGACGACACAGATGACACTGACAGTCCGTGGAAGTATGCAGTGGAGAAGAAGGAAAGGAGTCCCTCCAAGTCCCTTGTGCAAATGGCCACATGCATTCTAAGTTGCTTGCATGGTGAGAGCCACATTATCACCATGTGGCAGAGGGATGACTACTGGTTCTCCACAATGTTAGACTCTCACTACCGGTCCAAAATAGGGGCCTTTTTCACACCTTCTGAGAGGGATAAAAAACTCAACGACTATCAAGACATCCTTTGTAATCGGTTGGTTGCTGCTTATGCACGCCATAGCCCCATCCTCATGGAGGTCTAACCGGGGGGACCCTCTAAGCTCCAGCTCCACTGCCATGACTGCTGGAGGGGGGACAGGAACAGCACCAGCTCTATCAGCAGCAACTTAAAGGGAACCTGTCACCTCTACTATGCTACCCTCACTGAGCATTTCTAAATGTTCATTGTGTTACCCTAAACATATAAATTACACTTTTAATTTCATTTGCAGACGAATCCAATAAGTATTATGCATTTTTGTACTACCCGTCTTTTATGAAAATTAATATAAAAAGAGTAATATCTTACTTGTGTGACCAGAGAAGAGTCATATTTTCAAGCTTAGGTTAATTTACATATGTATCAAAAATATTTTTTTTCACACAATAAAAACACACAAAGCTATGGGGACTGGGTATTGAGGATGTGCTAGTGGCCATCTAGCAACCCATGTCCTCAGCTCTATACCCAAAACCCAGGTGACAGGTTCCCTTTAAGTCTTGAGTCTTTGATGAGCACTTTTCTTCACCCATCTTCTGAAGAAACCACCCAGCAGCAGCAGGATATGGAGAAGAACCTGAACCAGCAGGTAGTGGCATACTTGCACTGCACCCTCACTCCCCAGATCAACAATTTCCTGGATTACTGGGCAGCTAAACTTCAATTTTGGGTGCAACCAGCCAAGCTTTGTCCTAGGAAAGCTTTCATGCCCAGCCAGTAGAGTAACATCAGAGTGGGTGTTTAGTGTGGCGAGTGGCATAGTTACCCCAAAGAGAAGTTGCCTTTTAACAAATAGTTTTGAGAGACTAACCTTTACAAACATGAATCAGGCCTGGATCAACCAGGGTTTCCAGACACTGGTGCCTGATACAACAGACTACATCATTGGCATTAATGATCTGACTCTAGGGTGCTGCCACACCAGAACATTGTGACAAATGGCCTGTTACTTCTGCCCATGTCCTATGCTGTCACCTGCCTTATGCAATGCACTCTCTGCCTCTACTGCCATCTGCCCCAACTGTGATCTGCCACCATCTTGTGCTGTTACTGCCACTGCTGTTGCCCCCCCCCCCCCTCCACTCTGTTCAGGGACCACTATTGTGACTTTTCATGCTGTTGCCACCCTCACCAGTCTGTAACGGGGCCACTAGTGTCCCTGTTTGGCCGTGTTGACATCAACATTTAATTTTTCCGTTCTTCTGATCTGTCAGAAGAACTGAGAAATAACAAACAAAAAAATGGGTTCTTGTCAGTTGCGCTTCCAGAAGGCTTCTCTCAAATGGTCAGTATTTTGTATAAGGATTTGATCATGCTTTGGAAGCCAAAATTAGGAGTGGGTCCAAAACACAGAAGACATGCAAATATTTCCATCACATGTTATCTCTGTTTTGAACCCATTCTTTTTTTTTGCCTTACCAATACTGATGAAATACTAATGCAAAAAACGGACTAAATACAGACCGTGTACTAGAGGCCATTAAAATCCTGTATGCAGGACTTCTTTTCCATCTGAATAAAACGAATTTCAGAATGTAAAAATTCATGCAAATTGAGCATGAAGCCTCTATCACACAGTTAGTATTTTGCATCATGATTTGATCATTATTTGGAAGCCAAAAGTAGAAGTGGGTCCAAAACACAGAATACATGCAAATATTCCCATCATATGTTATCTCTGTTTTGGACCCAATCCCGTTTTTGCTTTACCAATACTGATGAAATGCTGACCAAATGCTGACTGTGTGAAGGTGGGTGCTCAAACTACAGGATCCATTTTCTTTCTGCTATTCTTCTGATGGATCAGAAGAATGGAAAAATAAACAGTTAAGTGAACACAACCTTACTGCTGACACCCTTCCCACTGTCCTGGGGCTACTCTTTAACTTTTGGGCCACGATGATAAATTAGAAATGATGTTAACATTGACTTCTGTTATTTAGACTTGTGAAGCAAATTCAGGAGCAAAGGCTACTCTCTGATTAGGTATCATGAATAGATCTGCACCTGTTCTGTGGGTTTGACCCATACCTGCTGACAATTACTGACCAAATAAGTGAAGTGTGAACACAGTCATTCTACATCAAAAGAATTGCATTGATATAACATGCTTTAAAGGGTTTCACTAAAGAGTCATTGGGACACCCGCAGGGACATGCAGTATTTTTATAATTTTTTTTTGCTTTACTGAAGTATGCTGTATGATTTATTTTTGGTTTAGCTAGGGGTTAGCTAGGAATGTTGGTGGCCTGCAGAATGATGTGCATGGCCATGTATGTAACCTGCCTGTGATTCAAAAGCACAGTAACTGTTTTACTACCATAAAGGACTAGCTATGCATGTTGCTGCACAGTGATTTACACTAGGATATATTCTCCCTAAAGTTTAACTGAAGGCCGGGATAGACCTGATTTAACGTGCTTTGTGATTAATTGATTCGGATCGAAGAAAATTTTAAGGAAAAATTCAGCGAAGTGACCGAATTGAATTTTTGAAAGCTTTGCTCATCTCTAGTGAGCTATTCTTGTTTACACATATTAAATTGTTAACGTCCAACAATGATTTTTCTGCCCACACAAACAATAGAATAAACAAGAAATCTACTGATTGTCAGTTGTCGCTCTATTGTTTATTGCTTTTACACTGCTGAATAATCATGCAGTTTCACTAGATTTAATGACAATTTACACAATAATTGCCTCGTATAAAGGTACTTTGAGGTTAGGACAAAGCTTGTATCATGGTGTTTAAAGGGAAACTGTCACTAGTGTTATGCTGCTAGGTTCTAACAGCTCTAGCGCATGCCAATGAGTCCTGATATTCATGAGGTCCAAGCTCTCTTCCTCCCTGCCACTGGTCCAAGCTCTCTTCCTCCCAGACATTTTCAAACTGAATTAGCAGCAGGGAGGCAGAGAAATTCAGGAGCTCATGAATATTCAGCACTCATCAGCATGCATCAGGGCATATAAAATGGTTGCTGCCCTTTTAGCACACACAAAACCAGTTCTAACTCAAAGCTTGATGGGTTAGTTCAAAACAGGGAGCTAAAAAGCTGTCTCAGCTGTCCTCTTTGCTCTGGCTGTCAAGAATTACGATGATCCTACATATAGCTGATAACATAGCTGATGACATACAGTGGGGAAAAAAAGTATTTAGTCAGCCACCAATTGTGCAAGTTCTTCCACTTAAAAAGATGATAGAGGCCTGTAATTTTCATCATAGGTATACCTCAACTATGAGAGACATAATGATTAAGAAAAAAATCCAGAAAATCACATTGATTTTTTAAGATTTAAATAAGTAATTGGTCAATAACAAAAGTTAATCTCAATACTTTGTTATATACCCTTTGTTGGCAATGACAGAGGTCAAACGTTTTCTGTAAGTCTTCACAAGGTTTTCACACCGTTGCCGGTATTTTGGCCAATTCCTCCATGCAGATCTCCTCTAGAGAAGTGATCTTTTGGGGCTGTCACTGGGCAACACGGACTTTCAACGCCCTCCAAAGGTTTTCTATGGGGTTGAGATCTGGAGACTGGCTAGGTCACTCCAGGACCTTGAAATGCTTTTTACGAAGCCACTCCTTCGTTGCCCTGGCGGTGTGTTTGGGATCATTGTCATGCTGAAAGACCCAGCCACGTTTCATCTTCAATGCCGTTGCTGATGGAAGGAGGTTTTCACTCAAATACATGGCCCCATTCATTCTTTCATTTACATGAATCAGTCGTCCTGGTCCCTTTGCAGAAAAACAGCCCCAAAGCATGATGTTTCCACCCCCATGCTTCACAGTAGGTATGGTGTTCTTTTGATGCAACTCATCCTTCTTTCTCCTCCAAACATGACGAATTGAGTTTTTACCAAAAAGTTCTATTTTGGTTTTATCTGACCATATGACATTCTCCCAATCCTCTTCTGGATCATCCAAATGCTCTCTAGCAAACTTCAGATGGGCCCGGACATGTACTGGCTTAAGCAGGGGGACACATTTGGCACTGCAGGATTTGAGTCCCTGGTGGTGTGGTGTGTTACTGATGGTAACCTTTGTTACTTTGGTCCCAGCTCTCTGCAGGTCATTCACTAGGTCCCCCGTGTGGTTCTGGGATTTTTGTTCACCATTCTTGTGATCATTTTGACCCCACGGGGTGAGATCTTGCGTGGAGCCCCAGATCGAGGGAGATTATCAGTGGTCTTGTATGTCTTCCATTATCTAATAATTGCTACCACAGTTGATTTCTTCACACCAAGCTGCTTGCCTATTGCAGATTCAGTCTTCCCAGCCTGGTGCAGGTCTAAAATTTTGTTTCTGGTGTCCTTTCGACAGCTCTTTGGTCTTGGCCATAGTGGAGTTTGGAGTGTGACTGAGGTTGAGGACAGGTGTCTTTTATACTTATAACAAGTTCAAACAGGTGCCATTAATACAGGTAATGAGTGGAGGACAGAGGAGCCTCTTAAAGAAGAAGTTACAGGTCTGTGAAAGCCAGAAGTGCTGCTTATTTGTAGGTGACCAAATACTTATTTTACCAAGGAATTTACCAATTAATTAATTAGCAATCCTACAATGTGATTTCCTGTATTCTTTCCCCCCCATTCTGTCTCTCATAGTTGAAGTGTACCTATGATGAAAATTACAGGCCTCTGTCATCTTTTTAAGTGGGAGAACATGCACAATTGGTGGCTGACTAAATACTTTTATGCCCCACTGTATATAGCTCTGTGTCCAGCTTTGATTTTGGACGAATTTTGTGTGTGCTAATAGGGTATCAGACATTTTTTTCCCCTGATTATTTTCCATTAGAGAAAACAAGCCATTATAAATAATGAAAGCTATTTGGGAAAGTGCATACAATAAAGTAATATTTAGGCATTTTCAATCATTTTACTTTATTAATTCCTGGAGAACGCCTTTAAGATGGTGTCATAATCTTCTACAAGGAGTTCCATTGTGTCTCTGCCTAGAAGCAAAGCGATTATGCTGCGTCTAATTGCACTAAAATGTAAATTAGCTGGTGCTGTGTTGTGGATTATTGGCCAACTGCCATCATAGATTCCTGCTTGCAGCAGCTGCTGGAAACATAATGCATATGGGTGTTTTGTTTATAAGGGAGTTTAAAAGCATCAGCAGAGCTCTAGATTCTTACTATTTTATTGGAGTTCATCTTACAAGATTCAAAAGCAGCACCATTTTATTTCTTCTCTTCTTATAATAGGAGGAAAAGCATATCTTCATAAAACTGGCACTGTGCATCTGATGGCTATTCCATCCCACCATTATAAACAGAATCTATACTGTAGCATGGAGATAAAGAGAAATATGTTACTTCTATCACTGGTCTGTCATCTCGAAGATCTCACGTCAGTTTATCTAGATTTAACAAATGGCTGTATGCACAAGGCTTCTTATTTGAAATAGTTGCCATAGTTGTTTCTGTGCACCCAAAATTCCAGATTAAACAAAATAGTATACTAGATTAAATATCTGATTTTCATTGCAACTTTATTTATAACTTTTGTTTTTATCTATTTCTATTCATACATTTTTGTAGTTAGTCTATATGTATTCAAAGTTTAATCTATTCAATGTCATAAAGGTCATTCCTACTGAAATAACATGCATGTTTCACTGAACCAACTGTGCATGTGTACAGGGAGTGCGCTAGAATAGTGGACAATCATTCTACTTTTCTCTTCCCATCAAGTCCACAGTCAGTCTGGTCTTTGCATTGTGCAGCTCAAAAGCTCTCCTATAAAACAAGGATGGTAGAAGCCATGCAACAAATGCCACAATTTGATTCCACTCATGATTCTCATGATACAACTTTCCCATGACCATGACCACGAGACAAAATTCCTTTAAGAAACACATACAACCTTCTGTGTATGTCATATAACTAAATACATGTTATTTTTCATAGTTCATATTCAAATTCAAGTTCATGTTCACAAAATCATGATTCAAGATGGAGGCAATCCTTCAAACAAAGGCACAACAGCTGCTGATTAGTTAGTAGAAGAATATATAAAAAAAATAATCATCATGCACAGCACACTAATGGGGGGGGGGGGTTATCATCTCTCTTGCGTCTGGAAAGTAGCATTAAAAAGTTGCAGATTATGTGCTTGAAACTTTTTAACTGTGACTTTAAAAAGAAAATCACATCTCTTGGATTTTACACCACCCTCACCACTTTTCCTAAAGGGACGTGGCAAACTTATCTTCATTTACAACAGTTTCCTAGCTCAAATGAAGCCAGAAATATATAGCAGCTCTAAGCTGTTGTAGATTTCTGTTTAGGCGCATGGACTGCATGAGGACATTCCTAATTTATGACGAGGCGTGCACCTTATCATAAATTAGATGCATCTTCTGGAAATGCAGGGGATATCAAGACTGGCACAGAATACTGTATGTCAATCTTTATAAATCTTACCCTATATGACAAAAAGATTGATAGTGGCATAAAAGAACAATGCATTTAGCCTCTTTAGTAATTGAACTACCAAATAGTAACACTAGCGACTGTGCTTGGTATTTGCAGCCCAGGACCATTCACTTGAATGGAACTGAGCTGCACGTAAGGCATGTGACCAATGAATATCATGTCACTGGCATAGGAAGAGGCTGTAGAGCTCATCAGAGCACCATAGACTCTTCAAACAAATGATTAGCAGGCGTGCTAGTAGTTTGACCCCGTCAATCAGATATTGATGATCTATCCTGTGGATAAGTCATCGATAATCTACTCCCGGAAAACTTATTTGAAAGGTCAGAGGGATAATGAGAATGTGCTAAACCCTTGTAATATGCTGACTACCCAGTTACAAACCCATACCGCTGCATGTCTAGAGTGTGAGCCCACTTAACAGGTCACCTCCAGCCCACCATTATAGACAGCACATTCATAAGACTGTAACCAGGGGAATGCTTCCCTACAAGTGATGATGATCAAGCAGATCAAGACCACTATCACAATATAGTTGGAAGCCCCAGTATGAGCCATTCCACTATCAGGAGTAGACTGGTAGGGGTAAGCAACGGAATACTATGCTATAGGATTTTGGATATTATCTGTTTTAATTGTCCTTTGCTTTTTTTTTGTAATCTATTTGGGTGAAAAAACGGAGTAGATTGGTATGGGGAAAATAGAAGCAAACTTTTCTTGAAAGTTTTATAAAAAGAGAACACGAGAACACAAGTGAATATGCACCATATACATTTATAATAATTAGTATAGCAGTGGTAATAGTAGCAGGTGGTTGTTGCTGTTTTTGATATCATTGTTGTTCTTATCCTTCCTGTTATCATGACTAGTAATTCATTGCATTATTTTTCCACTAGATGGAACTCTAAATGTATCCACTTATGTAATATGATACTTTACTTATGTTATAAAAGCCACTGAGGAAGTTCATGGGAAACCGAGATCACATCTGTTAACAATAAAAAGAAGGAGTAAGAATACTTCTAATACCATGTACAGTAAGAAGTGTAAGCACGATACTCATTTCGTAAGGTGCTCTGCAAATGGTTAAATTCATAATGGCCTTTTCATCTGACATTTATCTATTGTAACAAATGCATTTTTCATATTTTTCCTCATTCTTAAATTATTTCTGAAAGCATACGTTATTAATCATCTCCATCCCTGGTGGAACAGAGTTTGGATTTTAGTCCTCCTTTAAAACCCATTATTCTCACTAGTAAATGACCTACATACCAAAATATGATTTATGGAGTAGTTACATGGAAGTGTGCCAGCAAGAACACATCCTGACTATCCCATAGTGGAAGTATTAACTTTGGCCAGAAAGAGAAGCAAAACTCTAAAAAAAAATTCAGCTTTGTACACATGTTCATGTTTTAGAAATGATAAGGATAATGGTGACAGTGTGGCAAATAAATAAAAAATATATAAATGTAATTCCTTTGTGTACATAGTCAATACATTTTTGCCCACAATCTTCTCCCACTATATGATTAACCTAATAAAAAAGTTTCCAGATCCCCAGACACATAAAAAACATGATATTGTTGGAACCACAGTCCCTAGTCAAGACAACAAAGCTCAGAAGATTCTTGTTAAAGGGGTTGTCTCACTTCAGCAAAATGCATTTATCATGTAGAGAAAGTTAATACAACTCACTTACTAATGTATTCTGATTGTTCATATTGCCTCCTTTGCTGGCTGGATTAATTTGTCTGGAGCTGGCAGCATCAGAAGGAGGCTACAGAGTGGCACAATGACAGTGTGGAGGTGGTAGCATCAGGAGGAGGCCACAGGGTGTCACAATGACAGTGTGCAGGTAGCAGCAGCAGCATCAGAAGGCCACAGAGTGGCACAATGACAGAGCGTGAAGGTGGCAGCAGCAGCATCAGGAGGAGGACACAAAATGGCACAATGACAGTGTGGAGGCGGCAGCAGCAGCATCAGGATGCGACAGAGTGGCAGAATGACAGAGTGTGAAGGTGGCAGCAGCATCAGGAGGAGGCCACGGGGTGGCACAATGACAGTGTGGAGGTGGCAGCAGCAGAATCAGGAGGCCACAGAGTGGCACAATGACAGAGTGTGGAGGTGGCAGCAGGTGCATCAGGAGACCAGAGTGGTGGGGTGGCAGCAGCATCAGGAGACCACAGAGTGACCCGTTCAAAGAGTGGGGAGGTGGATGGCAATACCAGTACCAGCTAAAGGCTGAAGATGGTTGGTGAAAGAAGGAACACTTGGCATCAGATTTATTGTATCAGGCGGGTGGCAGCATCAGAATAGTAGCTGAAACTGGTCTCTTTTATCAAAGTGTTGATATGGCACCATGATCTAGTCTGATGCGTCAGCCATTGGTGGGTGGAAATCCTGGCTGATCCATGCCTGATTTATCTTGACAAAGGTCAGTTTATCCACATTTTGGGTGGACAGATGAGTTCTTCTTGGGCTAACTATGGCGTCGCCGCACTAAACATCTGCTCTGATGTCACACTACTGGCCGGGCAGAACAGCTTTTCCAGTGCAAACTCTACCAGTTGCGGCCACAAATCCAGTTTGGCTGCCAGTAGTCCAGTGGATCTTCAATGTGGGGTGGCAGGGTGCTGTCCAAGTATGCCACCACCTGCTGGTTCAGGTCCTGCTCCATGTCTAGCTGTTGCTGGTGAGTAGTTTCTTTATTAGGCGGGTAAAGAAAGCTGTTCATTAGCGACTCTAGACTCAATTTGATGCTGATGGAGCTGGAAATGCTCCTACCCCCCACCCTGCCACAGCAGCCATGGCAGAGGAACGTGAGCGCAGAGGCCCCCTCCCCCTCCCGGTCAGAACTGTGAGAGGATGGACAATGGCCCACATAGGCAGTGGCCAACTGACTCATAGGATGTCTCTCTAGTAGTTCAGTTTGTCCTCCCACTCAGTGGGTATAAAAAAGGCCCCCATTTAGACCAGTAGCGAGGATTCAACAGAGTGGGGAGCCAGACGTCATCCCTCTGTCAAATGCTGACAATTTATCTGTCACTACGCAAGCACGTGAGCATGCATCAGGCCATTTGTGCAAGTGACTCAGAGGGACTCCCTGCCTCCATCTCTACTGCATACTGCCACGGTGTATCTGGGTCCTCTGCCTCGTCTTCCTCATTGCCCTGTAACTCCTATGGCTGCTCCTGCTCCTCCTTTCCTGTCAGCTGAGTAAGAAAAACCACCCATTTTGCTACACTTTGCTTGGCCTCCAATGTCCTCCTCCTCCTCCAGTTCAGCCCCCACAGGGCTCATGTGGCCTGTGATATCTAGGCTCCATGACTCCAGTCCCCTGACCAGCCAGATTTACCAGCATCTGTTCCAGGACATGAAGCAGTTAAATGACATTGTTCATCCCGTAGTCCTGGTGACTGACAAATAATGTGGCCTCCTCAAAAGTGCCTAAGCAAACGGCAGGTGTCAATTATGAGTTGCCACTGGCTGACATCGAAGTTACATAGGGGAGTACTCCTGTCTGCTTGGATTATCCAGAAATCGTTTATGGCCTTTCTCTGTTCATATAGTTGGTCAAACATATTTAGGGTGAAATTCCAACAGGTGAAAACATTGCATATCAGCCTATGTTGGGGGATGCCATTCTGACGCTGCAGCTCAAGGAGGGTGTGCTTTGCGGCTTACGAGCGGCTGAAGTGCATGCAAATGTTCCTGCCTTGAGGTACTCCACTAGTGGCAGTGACCCAATCAGAGTGTGTACCGTTAATAACCACCCTCTGTTTTTTTTTATCACTGAGCCAGTTACTTACCCACAAACAAACATATTCTCCCAGTCCTTTATGCGGTACAGTGTCAAATACTTTGGAGAAGTCCAGATATACGACATCCATTGATTCGCCACTGTCAAGTCTAGAACTTATCTACACATAGAAACTTATTAAATTAGTTTGACATGACCAATCCCTCATGAAGCCATGCTGATATGACATTATTTGCTTATTTTCCTTGAGGTACTCCAAGATAGCATCTCTTGGAAAACCTTCAGTTTACCCACGACAGATGTTAAACTTATCAGCCTATAGTTTCTGGGCTCTGTTTTTGGACTTTTTTTTTATATTGGCACTACATTTGCTATGCGCCAATCCTGTGGAACACTCCCTGTCAGTATAGAGTCCTTAAATATCAGAAATAAGGGTCTGGCTATGACATTACTTAATTCTCTTAGGATACGAGGGTGTATGCCATCTGGTCCTGGTGATTTGTCTTTTTAAGACGCCGCTGTACTTGTTCCTGGGTCAGACAGGGCACTTTTAATGGAGAATTAACTTTTGCATTCTGCATTTCATCTGACAGCTTATTTTCTTCAGTGAGTACAGTGGAGAAAAAAATATTTATTAGCTTTGCTTTCTCCTCATCATTCTCTGCAACTCCCCCCTCATTAGTCTGTAAAGGGACAACACCTTCAGATTTAGACTTTTTTTACTATTTATATAATTGAAAGCAATTTAGGGTTAGTTTTGCTCTCTTTGGCAATTAATTTCTTGGTCTCTAGTTTGGCTGCTTTCATTTGTTTTTTTACATATTCAATTTTTTCAGTGCTTCCTCGCTACCCTCCTGTTTTAGTGATTTAAATGCTTTATTTTTGTCATTTATGGCTTTCTTTACAGTTCTATTTATCCACATTGTTTTTCTTGTTCTTTAACCTTCTATTCCCATAAGATATGTACCAAACTCAATTAGATTTTAGGATGCTTTTAAAAATATCCCATTTTGTGGCTGTATTTTTATTTTTGAGGACTTTGTCCGGGTTACTTAGGTCTATGGCTTCTCTTAGTTGGCTAAATTTAGCTTTTTTGAAGTCTGGTATTTTTGTTCCTCCCTAAAGAAACCCTCTTTTGAATGATAATTAAAAGGTTATTACTTTATGGTCACTATTTTCCAAGTGTTCCTCATCCTGCATATCCGTTGTTCTGTCAGGTCTATTGGTTAATACGAAGTCCAGTATGGCTGTCCTTCTAGCTCTAGTCCGGTTCTGAACCAGTTGGGAAAGGTAATTGTCTTTGGTTATTGCCAAAAACCTGTTTCCTTTATAAGATGTACAGGTTTCAGTTTCCTAGTCTATATCTGGGTAATTGAAGTCCCCCATAATAACCACCTCATTATGATTTGCTGCCTCGTCTATCTAGTTTAGTAGCAGATTTTCTGTGGACTGTGGTATATTAGGATGTAGTATATTAGCAATTTATTATTGTTTTTGCCTCCTTGTATTTTTACCCACAATGACTCCACATGTTCATGTCCCTCACTTATATCTTCACGGAGTGTGGGCTTTAGACCGGACTTTACATAAAGGCAGACCCCTCCCCCTCTCTGGTTTTGGCGATCCTTTCTAAACAGACTGTAACCCTGTACATAACTGCCCAGTCATAGTTATAATCCAGCCATGTCTCAGTTATTCCTATTATGTCATAGTTCTCCTCACACATCATTAATTCCAGTTCACCAGTTTTATTAGTCAGGCTTCTGGCATTAGTATACATTAATAAAATATCTAAATTTAACAATGCGACTTTTAAAATAGTGATGACAATGGTGCTTATAAAATTGAAGAACAAGTGATTAAAGTTCTATATAGTGTATATATCTTCAGTAGAAAAGAGTATTACACTGATTAAACTGTGTGTGTTTTTGACATGTACTTGGACAATTTTGATGACGTCACTGTCTTTGAATGTACAACCAGTAATGGCAGAGCACTGCTACACATGCTATTCCCATATTGTTTTACCTTAATGTGTTCTGACAAGGCAAGAAAAATGGATCCCTAAAGATTTTGCTCAAGAAACCATGACAGCAAGCCACCCTATCTGCTACAATATTTTACAGCTTTACAGACATTACAGGGAAACTCATTAAAAGTAACTCTTGCCCCACTGCTCTCTGTAATGAGTGATATTCAATAAGGTCACCAAAGGGAAATACATCAGCTACTGTTTACTTAGTCCCAAGCATGTCAATGTCTGGGTTGAATGCATTGATGGTTGTCAGTAAATGAAATACTCTGTGAATAAGAAGATATAAAGTTGTGGCTGTTAATTTTCTTGATGGCGTTTTGAAATTGGATGGAATAATTGTTACAGATTTAATGGAGGGGAGAGGCTGTAACCTTGGAGGAAGACGCTACCACCTGTATCTAGAAATGCTGTATCTAGAAACGGATTATGTATACAGATACAAATAAAGAGAAAAGTATATAAATTCATGATGGATAGATAGATAGATAGATAGATAGATAGATAGATAGATAGATAGATAAAGACAAAGAGATAGATAAACAGATCTTGGATAGGTTACCAGAGTGATGGAAGTAGCCTGCCTGGTTTGTTAGTAAGAATATTGACAATGATATATATATATATATATATATATATATAAAATTAAAAATAGAGTGCTTATTTAACAAATGTGCATTTACTAATGTCCAATGAAATACCATAATAAGAATACATATAGTACAGCAATCACTCCTTAAGAGGTGTCTGTTGTCAGCAGAATCGTACCTATGAATCTGACATCTGTGTTGGTCCCATGTTCATATGTGCCTGCATTACTTAGAAAAATGAAGTTTTATTTTATGCAAATGAGCCTCTAGGAGCAATGGGCTCAGCTCTCTCTGCAATGGCAATGCCCCCCTTTGTTTCTAGAGGCTCATTTTTCTCAGCAATGCAGGCACATAAGAACATGTGGCCAACACAGATGCCTTTAGCTGCCAAATGCACATGCAACAGGTCAGTCAGTTTCATAGGTAGGAATCCACTGGCAGATGCCCTTTAACTGTCACTAATAATATTCTTCTTATTTCCATTATTACTCTCAAAGGAACTTTCATTTGTTTACTAAATCTTCTTAGATCAAACGCCATTTTATTTGCATTGCAGCCAAAAGGCAATGATTTAGCATAGCTCTATGTTAATAACCATCCCTCTCTTCAGAAGATAAAACATGAATGGTTATATAATCTGGTTGTGATAACACTGAAATATTTTACCTGGGGGTTTATTCTTAATGGTATTAAATTCTCTTTATATTCCTCTAAAAATGCAATTGGTATGAACGCTGTTGATTGTTTCCAATCTTGCTTAATAGGAATGCGAAATAGGAAGCAAATGATAACACAACCATTGCTTGGAATTCTTTTATATTTCATTAAAAATGACTTTAAGAAGCTTTTCTTGTGTAACTGCCTTTTTTTTTTTTTTTTTAAATTGTAGGGCAAGTGATAATGGGCATCTGTTCAATATACTTTATGAATTTATTTTGCATTTGTACTAAAAGACTGACCCTGAATTTGTTAAGCTCAGTGCTGAATAGTGAAGACTCACACTCACTGCACTGCCCTCACTGCCTCCTTCTAATATGGCTACATCTGGCCTTTAGTGATGAGTGGCAGGGGCAATATTCAAATTTGTGATATTTGTAAGAGGTGGACCCGAGGGAGTCCATTGGGATACAAAGAATGAATGCACGGATAGTGAACTGTGTGAACAAAAAGACTTTTACTGACTCTAGAGGAGAAAACTATATATAATATAATGTACACCGTGATCCAGCCGGACCACACGGAGTGAGGTGTGCTCCGGTGTACTGAAGTGGTGGAACAATCTCTCTGGGTTGATAGAAACCCAAGACTGTCCACAGTGGGACCCCAGCCGGGAATTCCCTAATTTAGGTACTGTACCTTTAAGAATTTATATTTTGCCTAAATGCCGCTAAATACGGCAGGATCTCCTAACCAAACACAGAGAACCGAAGCCACTAGGAATCAACACCAAATTTGGGGTCCGTGTACCTGGGATCTTGGCTTAGGGGCACTGTGGCTCACAGAGGCCAAATACAGAAAAAATACCACACTATCCCTCCCGGATGCCGGTAATGCCCACTCCCCCACCTCAGTTAGACTCCCTTGAACTCCCACGTGGCTATTTGTAACTCCAGAGCCGGGATGTGGATCCACTTGTTGTCGCAGTAAAGTTTTAACTGCTGCAGCGGTGTCAAAACTTGTCCTCATCTTGGTTGCAGGGAGGGACCTGAGCTCAGGATTTAAGTGCCATTCAAAGTGCGCACTAAATGAGTGTAAAATGCTTCAGGCTGAGATCTCCAGTGCAGGCCTGAATGGTAGCTTGGTTTTCTTGATGGATGATCCAACGCTGGCCTCAGGGCAGGCAGGCCTCTGGTCTCCTCAGCTCCTGAATTTAAACGAAGACTACAGATCCTCTTTAGCAGGCAGCAGATATTCACCAATCGTCATTTGCTTGCTGTGGATAAAGCCTTCAATCTCTGGCTGATCACAGGATACCTCAGGTAAACAATTTAGCAGACACGTCTGAATCTGTTGCTCTCCAACTGCCGACTCTCTGTCCTCTTGCCACTTCCTTTCTCCAGCCCCTGTAGCTTTTCCCAGGAAGTTAAGACATGGCAACAAAATAACTAAATGCACAAAATAAATAAGAAGCTACTTTTAACAGTCTATTTCAATAAGAAAGCAAATCCTGTGCAGTTATAAGATTACTTTTATTTTTTTATTAATTGTCAACATCTTGCTCTATTAGTTCTAAGGGGGCTGTCCGACTAAGGGCCTCTAGTGGCCAGTCACACAAACTGCATGTCATAGCTTATTCAATGTAGTCACAGATGTATTCAATTGGAGTATCATATGTCTCATCTTAGGGGCCCCAGACGGTGACCCCCTCACAATTTCGCGAATATTTGGTAGAATATTCATCATATATTCGCGAATTCATGAATTCGAGATTATTTTCTTGATCGCAAAGAATCAGCAATGTAATATTCGTGTAATGTGCGCAAAATACAAGCGTGGGTCATTATAGCTAAACTTTTCAAGCTGCTAGAAGTTTCCTGAGACTGGAGAAAATGGTTGGCATGGCAGAACATTACAATAGCTTTATATGCAGATAGAGTGCTCCAATATATTTGCGATTACGCAAATTGGCACTAATGATGCAAATATTTTGGCGCAATACGTGCAACTTCACATTTTAACAGGTCTGACTACATATTACTGATTGGTGCACTAACACAGCACTATGTATGTATGTATGTATGTAGCATACATACACACAACACTATGTATGTAGCATGTATATAATGACCTTGTCATTGGCACACAAGCAAGATGGGAGGTTACTGATGAAGAAAAAAAATCTAGAATATTCGAAATGACGAATATATATCACTATATTCTAAATATTTGCGAATTCTCAAAGTGTCGATATTTGCGATTGATATTCACTATTCGAATATTCGCGCCCAACACTACTGGCCATAAATACTATATATATACAGTACAGACCAAAAGGTTGGACACACCTTCTCATTCAAAGTGTTTTCTTTATTTTCATGACTATGAAAATTGTAGATTCACACTGAAGGCATCAAAACTATGAATTAACACGTGTGGAATTATATACATAACAAAAAAGTGTGAAACAACTGAAAATATGTCATATTCTAGGTTCTTCAAAGTAGCCACCTTTTGCTTTGATTACTGCTTTGCACACTCTTGGCATTCTCTTGATGAGCTTCAAGAGGTAGTAACCTGAAATGGTCTTCCAACAGTCTTGAAGGAGTTCCCAGAGATGCTTAGCACTTGTTGGCCCTTTTGCCTTCACTCTGCGGTCCAGCTGACCCCAAACCATCTCGATTGGGTTCAGGTCCGGTGACTGTGGAGGCCAGGTCATCTGGCGCAGCATCCCATCACTCTCCTTCATGGTCATATAGCCCTTACACAGCCTGGAGGTGTGTTTGGGGTCATTGTCCTGTTGAAAAATAAATGATGGTCCAACTAAACACAAACCGGATGGAATAGCATGCCGCTGCAAGATGCTGTGGTAGCCATGCTGCCTTCAATTTTGAATAAATCCCCAACAGTGTCACCAGCAAAGCACCCCCACACCATCACACCTCCTCCTCCATGCTTCACGGTGGGAACCAGGCATGTAGAGTCCATCCGTTTACCTTTTCTGCGTCGCACAAAGACACGGTGGTTGGAACCAAAGATCTCAAATTTGGACTCATCAGACCAAAGCACAGATTTCCACTGGTCTAATGTCCATTCCTTGTGTTCTTTAGCCCAAACAAGTCTCTTCTGCTTGTTGCCTGTCCTTAGCAGTGGTTTCCTAGCAGATATTCTACCATGAAGGCCTGATTCACACAGTCTCCTCTTAACAGTTGTTCTAGAGATGTGTCTGCTGCTAGAACTCTGTGTGGCATTGACCTGGTCTCTAATCTGAGTTGCTGTTAACCTGCGATTTCTGAGGCTGGTGACTCGGATGAACATATCCTCCGCAGCAGAGGACACTCTTGGTCTTCCTTTCCTGGGGCGGTCCGCATGTGAGCCAGTTTCTTTGTAGCGCTTGATGGTTTTTGTGACTGCACTTGGGGACACTTTCAAAGTTTTCCCAATTTTTCGGACTGACTGACCTTCATTTCTTAAAGTAATGATGGCCACTCGTTTGTCTTTACCTAGCTGCTTTTTTCTTGCCATAATACAAATTCTAACAGTCTATTCAGTCGGACTATCGCTGTGTATCCACCTGACTTCTCCACAAAGCAACTGATGGTCCCAACCCCATTTATAAGGCAAGAAATCCCACTTATTAAACCTGACAGGGCACACCTGTGAAGTGAAAACCATTTCAGGTGACTACCTCTTGAAGCTCATCAAGAGAATGCCAAGAGTGTGCAAAGCAGTAATCAAAGCAAAAGGTGGCTACTTTGAAGAACCTAGAATATGACATATTTTCAGTTGTTTCACACTTTTTTGTTATGTATATAATTCCACATGTGTTAATTCATAGCTTTGATGCCTTCAGTGTGAATCTACAATTTTCATAGTCATGAAAATAAAGAAAACTCTTTGAATGAGAAGGTGTGTCCAAACTTTTGGTCTGTACTGTATATATATATATATATATATGTATACAGCAGTGAGCGCTGACAGTGTCCTTGTGATCTGTATGCCTGGCCTGATCTCTTATATGCCCTGCCGCATATCTTGGTGGCTCATTAGTCAGCACACCAGGCATACAGATTGCATGGACACTGTCAGTGCTCACTGCTGACAGTGTATTGATGTCAGTCAGACCAGTATATGAATATATACAGTATTTATGGCCATTTTTAGCCATATTGTGCAAAGTGAATAATCAATAAATAACGCATAATGGAAAAATGTTCATTATCACTTGCCCTACACATTTAATAAAATAAAAATGGCAGTTACACTTTAAGGCAATGCAGTAGTGTTTTTTTATTTTTTATTTACTGTATCTATGTGTGAAAATGTTATGGAAGCGGACGTGGATCCGTTGTACCACTGAACAGATTTGGCTTGTGGCTACTTCTAAGGGCACTGTCCTGGTGGCTCCCAGACCTTTATTCTTTGACCTATATATTGGGATCCAAATTCCACTACAGGGGAACTACCTTGATGCTTCAACATTTTGGACAATTGCATGTTTATAAGCTTGTGAGAACAGTTTGGAGAATGCTATTTTTCTATTTCAGCATGACTGTGCCCCAGTGCACAAAGCAAGGTCCATAAATGCATGGTTAGGTGAGTTTGGTGTAGAAAAACATGTCTGGCCTGCACACAGCTGCCACTTCAACCCAATTAAACACCTTTGGAATAAATTAGAACAGATTTTAAATGCCAGACCCACTCATCCAACATCAATGTTTGACCCTGCAGTGGAGGAGAGGAGTAGTAATAGCTAGAATGATGGTTGTAGTACTTATTCACGCTGACACTCCACTGAACCATGTAGTGATAGGAAGGGCACACCTGTTCTTCCCTTTGGGGCTCATGCCTGATGGTGTTTAGAGATATTCTTGGTGTTGGTGACTACCGTGAGGTACAAAGCATGGTTCCCTGAAACTTGAGTTAGTGATGAGGCCAGGTTTTATGCAGCATATCTAACGCACTTTACTGAAGCAGTTCATAAGTAGTTTACACAGGTACCGTACACATTACATGCAGTCTTTACAATTGATATATGCAATTCTCAAAGGCTGCATATGGCTGTATATGATAGAAGTCCCTTTGTGAACCCAGAGGGAAAAAAAGCAATCTGGTTTGAGAGCTGCACTTATACAAGCTGGCAAACAACACGAGTTTGCTTGTTTGTTAGCAAGTGTGTGTTTGTATTAGGTTTGTGACTTTAGATTACGTGACTTCAGATTCAGGGACTACAGTAAGTTATATTCTCACTGCACCATATCGTATTTTTCTCTTTTCTTGCATAATCCCCATTTAGTATGTGCTTCTTTATTGACAACGCAGTCCAGTGCCCATCTTGTCTAATGTATGCAGTCCTGGAACAGTCGTTTGAGGGTGCATATCTTTGTTCAAAATGTGAGCAAATTGCCCGTTTGGAATGGCACATCGAGAATCTAAACGAGCGAATTTCAGCACAGAGAGGCATTGACAATTTGGAAAAGAGTTTTCTGCTCACTGAGCAAGCACTCTATGGGGTAGATGTGGGGGAGGGTCGTAGCGAGGAGGTGGAGGAAAGTTAGGGAGCTAGCTGTCTAAGGCCCCTTTTTACACAAGCGAGAATTCCGCGCGGGTGCAATGCTTGATGCTCGGAATCCGGACCCATTCATTTAAATGGATCTGTGTACTTGAGCGGTGGTTTTCACGCATCACTTTTGAGTTGCGTGAAAATCGCAGCATGTTCTATATTCTGCGATTTTCATGGGTCAAAGTTCATCACAATGCAAAAGAATATGGTGCATGGAAACATTGCCATATGTTTGCATGTTCAGCGAATCGCGAACGACCAAAGTTCACTGCAAAATGACCGCCGGGCGAACCACAAGGCCATCTCTATCGGTCATGTCAAACAAATTTAATTAGTTTCTATGAGGAGGTAAGTTCTAGACTTGACAGCGGCGAATCAATGGATGTCGTATATCTGGACTTCTCCAAAGCATTTGACACTGTACCACATAAAAGGTTAGTATATAAAATGAGAATGCTCAGACTGGGAGAAAACGTCTGTAAGTGGGTAAGTAACTGGCTCAATGATAGAAAACAGAGGGTGGTTATTAACTGGTACATACTCAGATTGGGTCACTGTCACTAGTGGGGTACCTCAGGGGTCATTATTGGGCCCTATTCTCTTCAATATATTTACTAATGATCTTGTAAAAGGCTTGCACAGTAAAACATAAATTTTCGCAGATGACACTAAACTGTGTAAAGTAATTAACACTGAAGAGGACAGTATACTGCTACAGAGCGATCTGGATAGATTGGAGGCTTGGGCAGATAAGTGGCAGATGAGGTTTAACACTGATAAATGTAAAGTTATGCACATGGGTAGGAATAATACAAGTCACCCGTACATACTAAATGGTAAAACACTCGGTAACACTGACATGGAAAAGGACCTAGACATTTTTGTGAACAGCAAACTAAGCTGCAAAAAAACAGTGTCAGGCAGCTGCTGCCAAGGCCAATAAGATAATGGCTTGCATCAAAAGGGGCATAGATGCCCGTTGAGAACATAGTCCTGCTACTTTACAAATCCCTAGTGAGACCACACATGGAGTACTGTGTACAGTTCTGGGCTCCTATGAACAAGGCAGACATAGCAGAGCTGGAGAGGGTTCAGAGGAGGGCAACAAAAGTAATAACTGGAATGGGGGGACTATAGTATCCTGAAATATTATCAACATTAGGGTTATTCACTTTAGAAAAAAGACGACTGAGGGGAGATCTAATTACTATGTATAAATATATCAGGGGTCTGGAGGAAAGAAGGTTTGTACACATGTGATAACAACCTATATTGAAAGCTGGTCACACTTATATATATAATGATGCCCAAAAATATATTAGAAACTAAATTGAATAGTGGTACATCTTAAAAGATATGTCTTTAATAATTGATATTTAAAATAATAGGCTCAACGATAAACATTGTAACAATGACCTCTCCTGGAGGACAAAATTATTCCCTGCCAACCTCAACTGGTCAGGTTAGAAAAAATTGTGGAGCCAGGTGGTGTGAACACTGGCCCACTCGAAGGATTGAGTTGAGAATAAAAAGTGATAGAGATAAGGAGAGGTGGACAGATACTGGGTCTCAACCCCTATATGTGTCCCTATACTCTATGTGAGGACTCCCTCCGTCTGACCCTAGATGGCCCTTAGACCTGTGGTTTGACTGCCCAGCTTCGTCGAAGTTAAAGGACCAGTCACCTCTAGGATCAGATAATAGAATAAGAAAAAAGAAAAAACAAAGAAACACTATCCCAACGCGTTTCACTGGCAAGCACCAGATCATCAGGGGACTCAGGTATAAACTGGACCACAGGTGAGTAGCGACAGGCAGTATGTGCCTATGTCAGCATTCAATATGAGGCTGAAGCAGCATGAGACACAATCCTAGACAGTTACAATAGGCAGTACTTAGCTTGCTGGAACTTCAACCTGGGTCCATGGTCCGCACCTATCTGATCCTAGAGGTGACTGGTCCTTTAACTTCGACGAAGCTGGGCAGTCAAACCACAGGTCTAAGGGCCATCTAGGGTCAGACGGAGGGAGTCCTCACATAGAGTATAGGGACACATATAGGGGTTGAGACCCAGTATCTGTCCACCTCTCCTTATCTCTATCACTTTTTATTCTCAACTCAATCCTCCGAGTGGGCCAGTGTTCACACCACCTGGCTCCACAATTTTTTCTAACCTGACCAGTTCACTGAGGTTGGCAGGGAATAATTTTGTCCTCCAGGAGAGGTCATTGTTACAATGTTTATCGTTGAGCCTATTATTTTAAATATCAATTATTAAAGACATATCTTTTAAGATGTACCACTATTCAATTTAGTTTCTAAGGTTTGTACACAAACATAGAAAAGGATTCTTTACGGTAAGAGCAGTGCGACTATGGAACTCTCTGCGTAAGGAGGTGGTGATGGTGAGTACAATAAAGGAATTCAAGAGGGGCCTGGATGTATTTCTGGAGTGTAATAATATCACAGGGTATAGCTAATAGAGAGGGGTTGTTGATCCAGGGAGTTATTCTGATTGCCTGATTGGAGTTGGGAATGAATTTTTTTCCCCTTAAGTGGGGAAAATTGGTTTCTACCTCACAGTTTTTTTTTTTTTTTGCCTTCCTCTGGATCAACTTGCAGGATAACAGGCCGAACTGGATGGACAAATGTCTTTTTTTGGCTTTCCAAAGTATGTTATAATGTTACTGGTCTTTCTATCTCAACCAAGGGGCGTAATTTATCTCTCTCGCTATGGCTATATTTAGCTCTGTTATATTCTCAGTGGAATACAATCTTTTGGGTATGATGGGTAGCCCAAGGCTTATTTGCTCCCACCATATATAGAGAAGGCTGTAGTCACCATGTAAAGTTACTAAAGTTATTAGTAGTTGGCAAAACAATCTTAGCAGTTTCTGGTTTAGGGTCTATCCCCAGAAGGCTGATGACTAGTTCTTTGAAGTCTAGTAAGTTAGTATCTAGATATTGTGCATTCAACATCTTTAACTGGCTCTTTAAAGTGTCTCTACCAAGCACCCTCAATAAATTGTTCTCTCGAGTTTTATCTTGGTCTTCTGCTTCATTGCGTTTACTTGTACAATGGACTTCATGGCCTCTTGTAAAAATAATGCAAAGTCTTTGAATAACTCACTAGGCTGCTGTTTCTTGCCAAAAAACTTTATCCTGGACATAGTTCTGGTTACAAAAGTGGAATATAGTCTTCCACAGACTTTTTCTCTGAACTTGGCCAGGATTTCCCTTCTCTTAGTCCAGCACTCTCTAACGGACCAAAGAGAATTTCCACTCTTTGTTCTGTACTGTACAGTTCTGACACTGGATATAACCTGAATATAACAAGCATTTTATTTTTAACTCCATAAGGACCGGACTCATTTTAGTTTTTTCCTCCACACATTCCAGTAGCCATAACTTTATTCATGTTCTGTTCATATAGCCATATATTGGTTTATTATTTGTGGGATAAGTTGTTTTTTTAATGGTACCATTTAATTTATCATATCTTGTATTAGAAAATGGCATGCCATCATTATTCTGTGGTTCAATACGGTTATGACAATACCACATTTGTATAGTTTTTATTTTGTTTTTCTACTTAAAAAAATAAAACTATTTGGAAAAAATCTAATTTTCTTTGCATTGACATTTTAATCCCCCGCACCCCCTTCCCCGTTCTGAACAGGGGCAGCAACAGCATTTTTCCCACACATAACAGGGCAACAACAATGAGTTTTCAGGTACATACTCAGGCAAAATCTCTTGCTCAGACAATCAATAAAGCACAATAAAGCTGGTTGACTTACAGTCTCTTGCAAGGCACAGAGGAATTATTTTGTTGTTTGATGCAACATTATGCAGTGAGAGACACAAGAGAGGAAAGCAGAAGAAACGCGTGGCATTAGCAATATTGGTGGTTGTAGTACTTACGCTGATGCGCCACTGGGGCATGCAGTGATGAGAAGGGCACACCTGTTCTTCCCTTTACGGCATACTCTGGTTTTGGGGCTCCTGCCTCATGGTGTTTAGGGGTGCTATTGTGCAAGTGATTGTAATGAGATGAAAGGTAGGTTTCACTGAAATTAAAGACAATGATGATGCTAGATTTCATGCAACAATTCCACTGCACTTTACTGAAGCAGTTCATAAATGGTATCATACACAGATACTGTCTTTGCAATTGACATATGATGCCTCCAAGGGATGAGACCTATTTCTTTTGCTCTGGCTATATGTTAGCTCTGTAATATCCTCAGTAGAATACAATCCCTGAAAAGAATGCCTTTCTGTCCTTTGGGTATGATGGGCAGCCTAAGGCTTATTTGCTCACACCACATGCATTTAATCCCCCTTTATGGTTTCTAAATGTTCTGGAAGGTCCAGTATCTCTTTCTCTCAAGGGCTGGCACAAATACTGCCACTTGAGCTTTTGTAATCCTCTGGAGAGTTAAATCTCATTTCAAAACTTTGTTCCTGTTTTTTAGCTGTGCACATGTTGACAGCTAACTGTAGACTGACTTCTATTTCCTTGTAGAGAGGAAGGGGTGGTGCCAGCCCCACATAGCCTCTAAAAAACGAATATATAGCACTATATTGAATATAGTGCTATATATTTGTTTTTTAGAATATTCGTCCTTTTTTCCATCTGAAGTCATGATTCCTCCCTGCTTAAGTTGCTTGTGGGCCAATGACTCATTGGTCCACACGCAAGAAGCAGGGAGGAATCATGTGTTCAGATAAAAATATTATAAAAACGAATATATAGCAATATATTCTATAGTGCTAGATATTCTTTTTTGACTCACGCCATAATGGATTGCGTAATATTCACATATTACGCAATCATTACCATTACAATTACGATTTTCGAGTAAACAAAAAAGAATGTAGAATATAACGGATATTAATGTCGTGTCCCAATTGTTTTGTCTATATAGTGCATCTGTCCATCTACAGTGGATATAAAAAGTCTACACACCCCTGTTAAAATGTCAGGTTTCTGTGCTGTTAAAATATGAGACAAAGATAACTCATTTCAGAACCTTTTCCACCTTTAATGTGACCTATAAACTGTACCACTCAATTGAAAAAGAAACTGAAATCTTTAAGGTGGAGGGAAGAAAACAAATACAACTAAAATAATGTGGTTGCATAAGTGTGCACACCCTGTTATAACTGGGGATGTAGTTGTGTTCAGAATTAAGCAATCACATTCAAAATCATACACCTGCCATCATTTAAAGTGCCTCTGATTAACCCCAAATAAAGTTCAGCTGCTGCATCCCACAGCAAAAGCCATTGTCCACAGAGAGCTTCCAAAGCATCAGAGGGATCTCATTGTTAAAACGTATCAGTCAGGAGAAGGGTACAAAAGGATTTCCAAGGCATTAGATATATTATGGAACACAGTGAAGACATCATCAAGTGGAGTAAATATGGCACAACAGTGACATTACCAAGAACTGGACATCCCTCCAAAATTTATGAAAAGACAAGAAGAAAACTGGTCTGGGAGGCTACCAAGAGGCCTACAACAACATTAAAGGAGCTGCAGGAATATCTGGCAAGTACTGGCTGTGTGGTACATGTGACAACAATCTCCCGTATTCTTCATATGTCTGGGCTATGGGTTAGAGTGGCAAGACGAAAGCCTTTCTTATGAAGAAAAACATCCAAGCCAGGCTACATTTTGCAAAAACACATCTGAAGTCTCCCAAAAGCATGTGGGAAAAGGTGTTATGGTCTGATGAAACCAAGGTTGAACTTTTTTTGCCATAATTCCAAAAGATATGTTTGCCGCAAAAACAACACTGCACATCACCAAAAGAACACCATACCCACAGTGAAGCATGGTGGTGGCAGCATCATGCTTTGGGGCTGTATTTCTTCAGCTGGAACTGGGGCCTTAGTTAAGCTAGAAGGAATTATGAACAGTTCCAAATAGCAGTTAATATTGGCACAAAACCTTCAGGCTTCTGTTAGCAAGTTTTGGAATGGCCCAGCCAGAGCCCAGACCCGAATCCGATTGAAAATCTGTGGGGTGATCTGAAGAGGGCTGTGCACAGGAGATGCCCTCGCAATCTGACAGATTTGGAGTGTTTTTGCAAAGAAGAGTGGGCAAATCTTACCAAGTCAAAATGTGCAATGCTGATAGATTCATACCCAAAAAGACTGAGTGCTGTAATAAAATCAAAAGGTGCTTCAACAAAGTATTAGTTTAAGAGTGTGCATACTTATGCAACCATATTATTTTAATTTTATATTTTTTCTTCCCTCCACCTAAAAGATTTCAGTTTGTTTTTCAATTGAGTTTTACAGTTTATAGGTCACATTAAAGGTGGAAAAAGTTCTGAAATGATTTATCTTTGTCTCATTTTTTTACATCACACAAACCTGACATTTTAACAGGGGTGTGTAGACTTTTTATATCCACTGTAGTTCTGAACTCAAGTGGATATTGGATGTAAAAACCAAGCACTTATCTTGGATAGTTTACATGGGACCTGCTAGAAAATGAAGGTTTAGATCAGCGGGACAGATTTATTAGGACTTCTATCTTATATGCCAATATGCTGATTAAAAAGGGGTTTCTCAGATGTTAATATTGATATCCCATCCTCTGGATAGGTCATCAGTATCTGATCAGTGGGAGTCTGACACCTCGGACCCCCACCGATCAGCTGTTTGAGAAGGCAGCAGTACTCGCAGTAGGGCCACTGCCTTCTTGCTAATTTCCCTAGGACCGTGACAATATATCCATCGGTCACATGGCCTACGAACAGTTCAGCCCATACAAAGCTGAGCGCCATTAAGTTGGTTTAAATGGTGTATTTTATTAAGAGACGTGTAGGTAGATAGATAGATAGATAGATAGATAGATAGATAGATAATAGATAGAAGGCTAGATAATAGATAGGCAGATAGATAGATAGATAGATAGATAGATAGATACTGATAGATAGATAGATAGATAGATAGATAATAGATAGAAGGCTAGATAATAGACAGGTAGATAGACAGGTAGATAGATAGATAGATAGATAGATAGATAGATAGATAGATATAGACAGTGACAGTCATTTCAAACATTCATGCATTTACTTGTACTATTCCAAATTAGTACCTGCTGTGATGGAAAGTTGAAGTCCAGACTTGAGAATCTGTATTTATATAGACACAGTATGAGAAAGGCTTTTTTAAGACCAAATCTTCTATTTATGTCTATTCCTAAACTGTCACTAAGCATGAACTGAGGATAACCTTTCTGTAAAGAGATTCCTGCAGCGAAGATGATTTATTTCAGCGCAGGCTTCTTGTCTGATGATGTTGATTTTGCTTTTTTCTTTGCTTATAAGTTACCATAGCTTTACATAATAAGTTATAGGATAATTATACCAAAAAATAAGAACACCAACAGGCTATAGGGCAAAGAACAGAGAACACCTTTTAGCAACCGCTCACATATAGGATAATTCCATGAGCTCCATGTGCCACTTAAAAGAAAGTAATTTTCCTTTGAATTCCTAACTTCATGAGCATTCACAGAGGTTTCTTGCTGTGTACTACAATGGCTTTACAATATAAACGCATTGAAACACCCAGGAGGAGGTTTTTTATTCCAGAGTGGAAGGAAAAGAGCAAAGCGGAAGAGATTCCCAGTAAAACAGAAAAATTCTACATAAATATTGTATAGAAACAGTGTTACATAAATGCAATTATTAATGCCATTAAACAGGCCTTCACATGGAGTACATAGAAAGTAGCTCAGTAATGGGGCTAGTATAGAGATTGCTAGAAAATGTATTTATCAGACATATTCTGTGACAAAATACAGGAGCATGAAGTGTTCACATTACAGTACCATCCATAATGGAACAAAATGTCTGTGCTTCTTATAGATTCAAAGTGCATCATGGTAGGAGATGTGAAACAATGTTTCCAGTGACTCTCCTGCTGTTTCTTAATGCATTACACATACAGTATACTGTACTTGAAGAGTGTTGCTGCTGTAAATCCTGTGCATGCTATTGACAGGGGGCAGCCCAGGGACCCAGGTGTTCCAGGAACCATATATGTTAGGGCAATGAAATTTCATATTAATTGCATAACTAGTTTTGCTATCTATTATAATAAAACAATAGGACCAGTTCACTATTTAGAGTATAAATACAATCTACTGTATAATGATATTGTGAAACATGATGATAAAAAATTGAGATTAACTTTAATGTACAGTACATATACTCCCACAAACACACACACCATCATTATTTTGACTTCCGTTCTATAGAGACAAAGTGTCGATATTGTATTAGATTATATCAAATTATACATGTGTGCCCTACATCTAAGTGTATATGCAGCGTACCGGACACCCTAGAGGTCATGTGTGGTGAGTATACTAGTGATGAGGTGCTGAGAATAGTAGTACTCACAGTTCAGTTGTTCCCTGGGGCCAGTGTGCAGTGATAAGGAATAGTGATGGACGAACATCGGCCGGGACGGTTCGCAAACGCGAGCAAATGTTCACTTTAATGGCAGGCGAACCTAAAAAACTTTCAGCTCATATTTGCAGCCACCAAATACTTAGTAGAAGTGTACAAATAGTCCCACAACATGGACAGTGACATACTAGAGGGGGATCAATGACAAAAATTCCAACAAAAAATATGTATCTTAATCAGGTGACATTTTTATGCATCTTAAAGGGAAATTCTCTGAAATGTGCCCTGTTGGAGCCTAGAAACATTTTATTTTAGGCTACAGGAGTACGGGCTTAAAAATTAGGCATTCACCTGACATAAAAAAAATTTAGATTATGTAGCTCGAGGTACGTTATGCAGTCAATGGATACAAATTTTACTATAGGTCACTGGACTACAGGCCCCAAAAATTAGGCATTCACCGGAGAGAAAAGACAAAGTGATTATGTGGCCGGAGGTATATTACACGGTCAATGGATATCAATTTTACTGCAGGCAAGTATAAATACAGGTCAAATACATATGTTTAAAAGAACTAAAAATATAAAATTAGATTAAAAACATGGCTTACAAAATCCCCTCTCTTGAAAAAAATGAATAATAATAGTTGATATTCGATGACACATGGTCATCTCTGGTGTTGAATTCCTCCAAGGCAGCAACAATTATTCATTCAGCGTAAATAAAATAACAAGTATGTATGTGGCTGGAGGTAGATTACACGGTCATTGCATATCAATTTTGCAGCAGGCCAGTGTACTACAGGCCCCAAAAATTATGCATTCAGCGTACATAAAAGAACAAGTAAGCAAGTGGCTGAAGGTAGATTACACGGTCATTGGATATACATTTTCCAGCAGGCTAGTGTACTACAGGCCCCAAAAATTATGCATTCAGCGTACATAAAAGAACAAGTAAGTATGTGGCTGGAGGTAGATTACACGGTCATTGGATATCATTTTTCCAGCAGGCCAGTGTACTACAGGCCCCAAAAATATAACATTGGATTAAAAACATGGCTAACAAAATCCCCCCTCTTGAAAAAACCCTAATGATAATAGCTGAAACACGTGGTCGTCAAAGGTGTTGAATTCCTTCGAGGTCCAAAACATTAGGCATTCAAACCACAAACTAATGCTGCACTACCAAAATGCGCTATATAGAAAGTATATAATTGGTATATAACACCCCTGCTTCAATTAATTTTTTGGGGGGCAACTGGTATATCACACCAGCAGAAATTATTTGTTCCAATGGTGTTTGTCACTATCTGTAGCTGAGTTAATGCAGCTAAACCGCAAACCAATGCTGCACTACCCAACTGCACCATATAGAAAGTATATAATTGGTATATACAGGAGAAGTATATAGTGGGCTCAGCATGCATGTGAGTACTTGCATCCCTGGATCCGTTGAAAGCTGTAATGGCACCGGACGGGGTTAAAAGCAGAGTGTGCTTGGTGTGCATGCTGTGCCTGCGCTCCCTGGACTTTATGTGGCTGTCATGGCCCATAAAAGGTAGGAACTAGTGTTAGGGACCACTCATGAAGGCGACCTTGACGTGGTGAGTGGCTTATTACGCTTTGGCCAAAATGTACACCAATGCCTTATTCAACATCCAGCATATAGGCAGGGCAGAGTGCTGGTTGCAGTGTGCGATTGCATTTTGTGTCCTGCTTCAATCACTTTTTTTTGGGGGGGGGGGGGGATTGGTATATCACACCAGTAGAAATTATTTGTTCCGATGGTGTTTGTCACTATATGTAGCTGAGGTAATGCAGCTAAACCGCAAATAAATGCTGCACTACCCAAATGCATTTTATAGAAAGAATATAATTGGTATATAACACCCCTGCTTCAATCACTTTTTTGGGGGGGAACTGGTATATCACACCAGCAGAAATTATTTGTTCCAATGTTTTTGTCAATATCTGTAACTGAGGTAACGCAGCTAAACCGCAAACTAATGCTGCACTACCCAACTGCACTATATAGAAAGAATATAATTGGTATATAACACCCTGCTTCAATTACTTTTTTGGGGGGAACTGGTATATCACACCAGTAGAAATTATTTGTTCGAATAGCGGCACTCTGTGTAGCTGCAGTATCGCAGCTGAACTGCACACAACTGCTGCACAATACAAATGCACTATAATATACTTTCTATGTTGGAAAGTATATTCTAAGTATATTACACCCCTCAATAAGTCACACCTATCGATAGCACACCTATACCATTCCTTAAAACGACTTTTGTAGCCCTATTAGCTAGCGTTTGGTGTCCCTAACAGTCTGTCCCTGCTCCACACAGCAACCTCTTCCTACACTGGCAGAAGACTGAATGTAAAATTGATTTATTTATAAGGTAGGGGGTATATCCATGTGCTGAAATGTCTCAGTTGGCTGTCCTGTACCACCTGATGAATGTGTCATGGGTCAAAGTTCTTCACAATGTAAAAGAATATGAAGCCGGCGGACATCGCCAGATGGAAGTTGAGGTGAAACCTGTCCTGACAATATATATATAACTAAAACTACACAAAAAAACGGTGTAAAAAAGCCATTTGTGTCAACTTACATCACAAAAAGTGCCACACCAAGCGATCAAAAAGGTGTATATCAAACAAAATGGTACCATTAAAACCGTCACCTCATCCCATAAAAAATTAGACCCTACATTAGAAAATTGCTCAAAAAATAAAAAAAACTATAGTTCTTAGAACATTGAGACACTAAAACACAATTTTTTAAATTTCAAATATGCTATTATTTTGTCAAAGTGAAATAAATAAAAAAGTGTACATATTAGGTATCGCCGCATCCGTAATAACCTTCTCAATAAAAATATCACATGACCAAACCCCTCAGATGAACACCGTAAAAAAATAAAAAACGGTGCCAAAAAAGCCATTTTTGTCAACTTACATCACAAAAAGTGCAACAGCAAGCAATCAAAAAGGCTTATGACACCCAAAATAGTACCAATCAAACCATCACCTCATCCCGCAAAAAATGATACCCTATTTAAGACAATCGCCCAAAAAATAAAAAAGCTATGGCTCTCAGACTATGGAGACACTAAAACATCATTTTTTTTGGTTTCAGAAATGCTATTATTGTGTAAAACTTTAATAAATAAGAAAAAGTATACATATTAGGTATTGCCACGTCCGTAACGATCTGCTCTATAAAACTGTCACATGACCTAACCCCTCAGATAAACACTGTAAAAATAAATAAATAAAAACTGTTCCAAAACAGCCAATTTTTTGGTCACCTTGCCCCATAAAGTGTAATAATGAATGATCAAAAAATCCTATTTACCCAAAAATGGTACCAATAAAAACCTCAACTCTTTTTGCAAAAAACGAGCCCCTGCACAAGACGATCGACAGAAAAATAAAAAACATATTGCATTCAGAAAATGGACACACACAAACATAATTTCTTTTTCAAAATTGCTTTATTATGTAAAACTGAAACAATCAAACAAAGAAAGAAGACATATTTGATATCATTGTGTCCGTAACAACCTGCTCTATAAAAATAGCACATGATCTACCCTGTCAGATGAATCTTGTAAAAAAAAAAAAAACTGTGCCAAAACCCAAAACAGCCATTTTTCAGTTACCTTGCCTCACAAAAAACTTAATATAGAGCAATTAAAAATCATATGTACCCCAAAATAGTACCAATAAAACTGGCATCTTATACCCTAGTTTCCAAAATAGGGTCAATTTTGGGGAGTTTCTACTGTATGGGTGCATCAGGGGGGCTTTAAATGAGACATGGCATCTAAAACCAGTTTAGCAAAATCTGCCTTCCAAAAACCATACGGCGTTCCTTTCCTTCTGCGCCCTGCCGTGGGCCCTTACATCAGTTTAGGACCACATGTGGGGTGTTTCTGTAAACCGCAGAATCAGGGTAATAAATATTGAGTTAACCCTCAATGTATTAAAGAAAAAAATTTAATAAAATGGAAAATCTGCCAAAAAAGTGAAATTTAGAAATTTCATCTCCATTTTCCTTTAATTCTTGTGGAACACCTAAAGGGTTAACAAAGTTTGCAAAATCAGTTTTGAGTAACTTGAGGGGTGTAGTTTCTACAATGGGGTCATTTATGGGGGGGGTTTCACTATGTAAGCCCCACAAAGTGACTTCAGACCTAAACTGGTCCTTAAAAAGTGGGTTTTGGAAATTTTCTTAAAATTTTTAAGAATTGCTTCTAAACTTCTAAGCCTTCTAACGTCCTAAAAAAAAAAATGACATTTTCATAATGTTGCCAACATAAAGTAGACATATGGCAAATGTTAAGTAATAAATATTTTATTAGGTATGACTTTCTGTTTTAGAAGCAGAGAAATATACATTTTGAAAATTGAGAGTTTTTCAAAATGTTTGGTAAATTTGGGATTTTTTCATAAATAAAGATGAAATATATTGACTCAAATTAATGACTATCATGAAGTACAATATGTCACGAGAAAACAATCTCAGAATGGCTTGGATAACTTTATATTACCACATAAAGTGACGCATGTCAGATTTGTAAATTTTGACCTGGACACTGGGGCATCAATGACTCTTGGTCATGAAAGGGTTAAGGACTTTCAATCACTGCACTGAGTATTCATGTCCTAGTAGACTGTGTCACTTTCCACGAGGACTTCAATAACCATCTCTATGTTCCAGAGCTCCACCCTCTCCATGTATTTTGATGCCTACTTTAACTTTGGCACTTGACCTGTAAAACCTGAGCCAGTAGAGTCAGTTACCTGCCTGTGTTCACCATTAGCTCTATTAATGATCATAGTGGTTAGAAATGGAAGGAGCTCCCTTTGTCACTTTCTTGTAATAATTTAATTTGATGAAAAGTTAATTAACAGTGGAAAAAACTGTGATACATACACTTATGTTCCTAGCAATAAAACAAGAATCAGAAATACCTTAAACAAAAAAATCTGAAGTTTTGCTAAGTATATCCAAGACTGGGGACTCCAGGCAGGTTGTAGAGGTAAGAAAAAGACTCCTGTCACCAGTGCACCAGTTCCTGTGCCGAACTTCCTTCTTCTCCAGGTCCTGCTAAACCAGAAGTATGACATGCCAACTACAAGCAAGTCACTGTTACTGGGCAGTCTGTGGCCTCACCAGTGACATGTCTAGGCATGGCTTGTGATCGTTGGCACTACTGAAGCCATTGATTGGCATGTAGGCACAATGTCACACTTTCAGTGGGCCAAGCAGGGACTGAAAACAGAGAAGTGAGCTCAGTGCTGGAATGGAGTGTCAATGAATTTTTTTTCAACCCCTGCATCCTGCTTGTAAACTACGAAAAGGGGTTCCCAGTCTTGAAGAACCCCTTTAATGCTCGCTTAAATACACTCCAACATTATGGCTTAAACACCTATCTGAAAACATCTAAAATTAAACATATAAAACTTTTGTGCACTTGAACTTAAAATTACCTTTGTCCTTAAGGGGTTAATGATTGCAATAGTAGCCTTAGGGCTCTTTCACACAAGCGGATGCTGTGCGGGTAATCCAATGCGTGAAAGGGAGCCAAGCCCTGCTCCGGACAGCAGAGACATGGAGCATTAACATGATTGATAATGCTCCGTGCTTCTCTGTGATCTCTTTACTACAAAATCACAGTGAGATAAAGTTGTCACCATGATTTGTAGTAAAGAGGTCACAGAGAGGCAAAGAGCCTTATCAATCATGTTAATGCTCAATGTCTCTGCTGTCCGGAACGGGGCTTGGCTGTCTTTCATGCAGTGGATTCCACGCACAGGATCTGCTCGTATGAAAGAGCTCTTAAAGTACTAAAAATGCGGGATGGGGTGGGGTACCCCTCAGTCCAATTAAAAGACCTGAAAGGAGCATGTGACATGTACTTGAGAAATAAGAGTTGTCCTAGCAAGACATTCACAGTCACAATGCAGCTTTCATTTCTCAGGAGCCGAATTAGACATGAAAGCTGATTTCTGATAGTTTTTTTCTTTTGGACAGTGTCTTAAATCTCTCCCATAGAGTGGATTACATGAGCCTTTTCAATGCTCCTGACTGACTGAAAACTGATATACTATGTGATTCCTTAGAACCCCATAGTGAAACTGGAAAAACCCTTTAATTCAGATGGACATGAACTCATCTAAACAAAATGGAGCGGATCTACTAATCGGTGGTATACCTTAAACCGGCTGTCTAGACCTGCACCATATTTATCACAGGGGCTCAGACTGGATGATAATTCTGATGCAAGAATAGACACCTTTCTCTGACTCTATACCAACTATTGGGTGGCTTACTTTGAGAAATATTTTTTTGCAAGAATTGTTGCACAATTTGGGAAAAAAGTTGTATATTAAGCCACGTCCCATTTCCACAAAGCTACGCCCTTACCTAGTAACTCATACCCCGTTGTTAAGCAGTGGATGTGTCAAAATGCACCAATTGATTTATGACAATCCCTTGGTGCCTAGTCATATTTTGACTCCATCAATTGTCTATTTCTTCCATATACAAAACTCATTTATTTGTCATTTTGCATTGAATCCAGCCACACTAATTTACAGAAATAGATAATTTGATAGATCCTGTGGCTTTGGAAGAGAATAAAAATGCTTCATCCTGCAAATATCTGCAAAGTTTAGCATATATTTAACTTCATTTAATTTTTAACAGTTTCTCATATTTATATTGCAATGAAATATATTTATCTATAAAGCCTTTGGCAAAACGGCAATTACATTTGTATCTCCATAAATATTTCATTCAATGTTTATGCAGAATATTACAAAATATATTGGAAAGTGTATGAACAACTGTCAGGAATGAGAAACAGCCCGTGTTTTATGCTTACAGGATCAGGTACATTTTATCATTTAGTCATATTTGTAGCATAGGCTTAATGTTCCCTTTTTATGGCAATTCCAAGGGGTGAGGAAACATTACACAGTTTGTAATGTTTGTCAGGAATGTATCTTCCCGTCTGATCTGGCTGTAAATATTGAGTATCTCAGACCATGTGTTATCACTGTCATCACTATTTCATGCTAATGAGATATAGAGATGAACTGGGTTCCACTGTGGTCATGGCACAATAATATGTATCCACAATGATATGGCATCTCCCAAAAGGTGGATATGTTCAAGGCATTAGTGATGGGGCAAATTAAACTGCATTGTTTTGGTTGGAGAGCCTTTTAACTTTAACCCCTTCAGGACCCTGCCATGTTTCACCTTAAGGACCAGGCGATTTTTTGCAAATCTGACATGTGTCACTTTATGTGGTGATAACTTTAAAACACTTTTACTTATCCAAGCCATTCTAAGATTGTTTTCTCGTCACATATTGTACTTCATGACAGTGGGAAATTTGAGTAAAAATATTTCATTTTTATTCATAAAAAAATACAAAATTTACCAAAAATTTAGAAAAATTCACAATTTAAAAAATTTATATTTCTCTGCTTTTAAAACAGAGAGTGATACCTCATAAAATAGTTATTACTTTACATTTCCCATATGTCTACTTCATGTTTGGATTATTTTGTAAGGGCTGTTTCACATGAGAGGATGCCATATGTGTCATCCACAAAATCACAGTGGCAACTTTATCTCACTGTGATTTTAAGCAAAATGATCACAGAGAGGCAATGAGCATTATCAATCATGTCACTGCTCCGTGTCTCTGCTGTCCAGTGCGGGTCTTGGCTGTCATTCACGCTGTGGATTACACGCACAGCATCCGCTTGTGTGAAACAGCCCTAAATGACATTCTCTATTTTTGGGACGTTAGAAGGCTTAGAAGTTTAGAAGCAAATCTTAAAATTTTTAAGAATTTCTAAAACCCAATTTTTAAGGACCAGTTCAGATCTGAAGTCACTTTGTTGGGCTTAAATAATAAAAAAAAAACTATAAATGGCCCTATTTTAGAAACTACATCCCTCAAGATATTCAAAACTGATTTTACAAAATTTGTTAACTCTTTAGGTGTTCCTCAAGAATTAAACAAAAATGTAGATGAAATTTCAGAATTTCACTTTTTTGGCAAATTTTCCATTTTAATCCATTTTTTCCAGTAACAAAGAAAGGGTTAACAGCCAGACAAAACTCAATTTATTAACCTGATTCTGTAGTTTACAGAAACACCCCATATGTAGTTGTAAACTGCTGTACGGGCACACGGCAGGGTGCAGAAGGAAAGAAACGTCATATGGTTTTTGGAAGGCAGATTTCAATGGGATAATTTTAAGCTACCATGTCACATTTGAAGACCCCCTGATGTACCCCTAGAGTAGAAACTCTATAAAAGTGACCCAATATTGGAAACTATGGGATAAGGTGACAGTTTTGTTGGTACTATTTTAGAGTACATATGATTTTTTGTTGCTGTATATTACACTTTTTGTGAGGCAAGGAGACAAAAAAATGCTGTTTTGGCACTGTTTTCGTTTTTTACAATGTTCATCTGACAGGTTAGATCATGTGCTATTTTTATAGAACAGGTTGTTATGGATGCGACAATACCAAATATGACTACTTTTTTAGTTGTTCAGTTTTACATAATAAAGCATTTTTGAAAAAAAAACATATTCTGAAAGCCATAGTTTTATTTTATTTTTTTGGCCGACTGTCTTATGTAGGAGATCATTTTTTTTTCGGTATGAGATGGCGATTTTATTAATACTATTTTAGGATGCATATGACTTTTTTATCGCTTGGTATTACACTTTTTGTGATGTAAGGTAAGAAAAAATAGCTTTTTGACACAGTTTTTATTGTATTTTTCCCGGTGTTCACGTGAGGGATTAGGTCATGTGACATTTTTATACAGCAGGTTGTTACAGATGTGGCAATATCTAATATGTATACTTTTTGTGTTTATTTAAGTTTTACACAATAAATACATATTTGAAACAAAAAAATCATGTTTTAGTGTCTCCATATTCTATTTTTTTATTTTTTTTTGGGTGATTGTCTTAGCTAAGATCTTGTTTTTTGCAGGATGAGATGACGGTTTGATTGGTAGTATTTTGAGGTGCTTATGACTTTTTGATCGCTTGGTATTTCACTTTTTGTGAAGAAAAGTGACAAAAAATTGCTTTTTTTACACCATTGTTCACCTGAGGAATTTGGTCATGTGATTGTTTAATAGACCTGGTTGTTAAGGACACGGTGATACCTAAAATATCTTCATTTTTTTTTAATACCATAAAAGCATTTTTGAAACAAAAAAAATCATGTTTTAGTGTCTCCATATTCTGAGAGTCATAGTTTTTTTTTAAACTTTTGCACGATTGTTTTATGTAGGGGCTCATTTTTTGCGGTATGGGGTGATGTTTGATTGGGGCATACGCCTTTCTAATTGCTTGGTGTTGCACTTTTGGTGATGTAAGGTGACAAAAAATGATTGTTTTAGCACAGTTTTTATTTTATTTTATTTTTTCTACGGCATTCAGGTGAGGGGGTGGATCATGTGATATTTTTGTAGAGCCGGTCATTATGGATGTGGCAATACCCAATATGTCTGGTTTTCTTATTTATTTGTTTATTTTATGTTTTATTTTGTTTTGTTTTTTTACTTGAAACTTTTTTTTTACTATGAAAAACACTTTTTTTTTTACTTTTTTTTTTTGTCCCACTCAACTTCTGGCCTCTGATTCCCCCTGCAATGCATTACAATATAACCTGTATTGTAATGCATTGGCTGTCAGCTTTTATGGAGACCCAATGGAGAAGCGGAGGGCACCTGTAACCCTCCGCAAACCCTCTGCATGCCGCGGTCAGCTTTGACTGCCGCATATGAGGGGTTATGAGGGGTTTTCACCGATGCCGGAGTATGCAGCAGGGGCCCAGCTGTCATTAACTGCCGGGTCCGTGCTGCTGATCATGTACGGCGCTGGTCCTTAAGTCACATCCACCAGTGCCGTACATGTACTGCGAGGGTCCTTAAGGGGGTTAATATTTTATACTCATTCCCAATGAATACATCCAGATATAGAACATAGTTCCTTTACTGTCCAGAGATTCCCCTACCTGATCACTGCCCTAATAGGCATTTGGAGTTCTTCTTTTATTTATTGTAAATTGATACACTCTTCACTTTGGATCCAGTGACTAATAGGTCCACTATCCATCTGAACATCCCTTGGTGCCCTGTAACTCATAGTTACACTGCTAGCAAGCACTTACCTTAAGGTGCCCATTCACCTTTGCTAGCTGTTTGCAAAGTGTGCATGCATTTTCAATCGGTGGGGGGGTCCACTGTTGGGAGCGGCTTATCTTCCCAGGAGAACAAGAGGATTGGGTGTTGAAATTCAAAATACCTGATCCTTCTCTTCCCCCAACATCATCTGGCAGGGAGAGTCGAGGGCTCCCCATACATACTAGATTGTCAGGCTGATCCTGCCAAAAACATAAGGTTTGGCCGACAATAGACTAATGTTTATGGGGGGTTAGTGATAAGTAATTGATCACCACTCCAGTTGTGCTCAGTGACTGACCACACTATAAGGCCTCATGCACACGACCATTGTGGGTTTTGCGGTCTGCAAATTGCAGATCTGCAAAACACGGATGGCGCCCGTGTGCGTTCCACAATTTGCGTAACGGCACGGACAGCCATTGATATAACTGCCTATTCTTGTCCGCAAAACGGACAAGAATAGGACAGGTTATATTTTTTTTGTGGACCACGGAACAAAGCAATGGATGCGGACCAAGACAACGGTCGTGTGCATGAGGCCTAAATCAGCACTTCCTTTAACAGAGAAGCAGACTGCCCATAGGTACTGCCTTTGTGCCTAGTTGTTGATAGACACTACCAATCTACTCTTCCTATAAAGAATAAGGAGTTGGCTAATATTTAATAAGGTTTCACTAACCATTGCCACCACTACCATCATTCCCTAGGTTAGCTCTTTGCTAGCTTTCCACTTGACCACCATTATTCTTCTTGGTCTGATTAATATGCTCAGTTGTCTCTTCCCTGCATTTGCTGGCCATTCTCAATGTATGGATTATTCTGTATATAGACAGTTTTGTTTTATAATTTTAATTTTACAGCAATCCTGCTTTTAATATTCTACATTTTAATGCTAAGACCATACAGCCTGGTGCTGCATGCAGCCCAACCCTCCTGATGTGTCCAATAGTCACACAACTTTGCTGTGCATCTGAAACCACTGTAGGTTGCCATGAAAAGGGTAAAAGGTTACAGAAGACACGGTTGGGATGGGGTGAGGAATCTGCAGGGGGGAGGGTTCCACAAGTGACATTCTGGAAGAAAGATCACAGCTGTTACTGTCATATCTCCTCATGTACAGGCTCTAATGACCCCAGAGGGAGCTACATGAACTTTTCTACATGGCATCACTTCTGTTATCAATCTCAGAGATATGTGCCCTGTGAGTGCTGAATATGGGAAGGTTTCTATCTTACTTTTACTAAAGATGAGGAGATCAAACCCTGCACATAAATCATGACATGTTATGGCATCTGGATAACATAGTTGTTTTTTTTTGGTCTGTTAGGATATTTGGATGTAGACATATGCATATATGAACTCTGTACATCTGATCTTTCTAGGATTTTTACATGATTTGTATCCTTCCCCCCCCCCCCCCCAAATCTTTTATAGAAAATTGCATGAAGATATAATTGTCTCTATTATTGGTGCTTTCAAACTTTGGTTGGTTGCCCTTAGAAACAGACAGTGGTTTGCTACCACTCTGCTGTCAGGCATTTTACATAGCAGGTTAGCCCTAACTGTGTGGCTGTCACCTAAACTCCCAAAATGCACTGTTCTCTGATTAAAGGAACCAAGTAGAATTCTGAGTTTAGCTGTATGCATGTGCAGGAGCTGGTGTGGAGAATAGGGGTGGTGGCAGCCCTGATGAAGTGATGTGTCACGGTGTACCTCCTCAGGCCATTGATCCCTGGGAGTAGGTGGGGGGGAGTCCTTTTTACTAAGTGCAACGTAAATACATACAGTAGCAGCAGGCTTCAAGTGCAAATCTTCTCTGGCACCAGTAAGGCTATGAAGGCAGGTTGGTTGGCGGCAATTACGCATTTAGGTGATACTGGCCTCGTGGTAGCTTGCTGATGGGTTGCTAGGCTGTAATCCAATACCTGTAAAGGGTAGCAATTCAAGCTGCTGTCTGGAGTCTCAAGGCTTTACTTGTGGATAATTTGAATAGTTCTGTTTGAAGAATCTTGTATCAGGGGCAGGACCTCTGCAGTCAGCCTTCTTTCCTTTTCTTGTCTACACAGGTACTCCCAACTTGTCAGGTAGCAGGACCAGCCTACTCCAACCTATACCAACCATTCCTTGCTGGTAGATACAACCAGAAGCAAACAATAAAATACATAATATGCAACATTATATTATTTGTAGTACCCCCAGGTCTAGGGTACTACACATGGATGTATAAGAACTACTATGTACTAAATACATAAATCAACATATTTTCTAAAGTCATTCCATATTTTTGTAGATTATATTTATAAAATCTACATGTATTTGTGTTCTTTTGCACAATAGGAAGTCATTATTTCCTGCTGTTTATTCTTGGTTTATATGGAAATATCTTAGCAATCTTCTGATAAATACACTACTGGAAAATGGAAAAAGAACACCCGGGACACATAATGTGGTTGAGCTGAAATTGAGAAAATATAAACTATTAGTAGTTCTTGGTCAATAATCACACAACGAAGGTGGTGCACCCTTTATTTTGTGTTCTGAAGCAGGTTATATGTGGAGGCACATTACTACTAAGTGGCATCTCCCTTTGCTGCCACTGTGGCATAGTAATGGTCATACAGATCCTGGAAATCCTCCTGTGGTATGTCATTCCATGCTATTTCAACTACTTGGCTGTAGTCCACCCAAGATGGTTATTTGCTGCTGTGTATGGGAAATCCATCTGCTCGTCCAGTCCCAGAGATTCTGCATGACGGCAGTAGGTGCTCCTCAACCTGTATGGCAACAAGAGAAGTTGCCACTTTAATGTTAATTCAAATTAATTAGTTAATGAATTAAGAGTTAATGTGACCCTGCCTCAACATATGCCTTGCTGCAGAACCCAAAATAAAGTGTGACCAAGCACCACTAGAATATTTTTCTTTGTCAATCTCAGTTCAATCACATTATTTTCTACAAGTGACTGATCACTGGTGAGTCACACTGAAGAGCAGGCTTGTTTGAAGGTGCCTCCTTTCATTTCTAGTAGAATGACCTTAAGCTTGATAATCTGTATAGTTTAGAAGTGTTCCCTGATTTGATCTGGTCCATGCACCCATACCCTTATTAAAAATCTTGTCCGCACAGGCAGTTTACGGCATTTGTATTGGTGACTGTCAATTTTAAAGGGCATGCCCATACAATGTAAAGCCATGCCACCACGCTAAGATAATAATATCCCTCATACAATCCTGTTTTCATGTCATGCGGAACATCTGGGATATTTTGTTCCTTCTTCATAACAGTGTGAGCATTCTTTGAAGTCATTTGTTCTTGTCACTATGGAGTTTGTGTATATCTGGATGTTCAATCCTCACTCTATGCATAATGCCAGCTCTGACTAAGTCGGAAATGAAAGGATCCTGTTATTCATTTATATTATCTCAGAAAATATATTTAATATCAAAAATTGTCACTAATCCACATGTGTATTTCATAAATCAACAGAAAAGCAATGGGAATTAGGTTGCCAGCATTAGAAGCAAGTATTAACTTTCCATCGGGACCCTATGGCAAATGACTTTTATATTTCCAAAAATGAAAATTACCATGCTAATAGCCTATACTCTGCTGGCTTGATGGTACAACCACATAGCACAGTTGTGGCGGAATGCTGTGATTGAGTATCTAGTAAGAATCTAGCTCTAGTAAACTAATCACACTGTTTAGCTGGTCAGAATTGCAAATGACTGCATGGTATTACAGGTGTCCAGGCGGCCATTAACAGTGCAGATCGACCAGTGTGTTCCTAATTAGTTGGCGCCTGCTGCGGCTTGTCGCATCACGATCGTGATACACCTGTGCTGTGCTGGTGGTCATATCCTTTCTGTTGTCCTAAGAAAGACAGCATGTATATTAAAATGCAGTTACAAGTCCAAGTCACACTGTAATAACTGCTACATGAACTTCTCTGTAGATGGAACTGCCTCCATTTACTGAGGGAACCTAGTGATTTTACCTTTTTTAGGTGTTAAACTCTATTTTTTACATAGCAAAATAGTAATAAAAGCCATATAATTTTACTGCATACAGCAAAACAATTAAAATAATATATCAGGATGCAATTGAATTCCTATATAGCTTGATCTTGTTGCCTTTGACTTTGTGGGGTTTTGCTATGGTAGATAGGGTAAGCGGGCACAGTACAGAGGCAAAATACAATATCTTAACTCAAAACGTCAGTGTTTATTCACACTTGAGGCAATTGCAAAAACATCACGTAACTTTGCAGTCTTGGTGTTAATTCACACACAATGGAAAGTTCATATAACACAAGTCACCTTGCTGGCAGTTCTGCCTCCAGTAGTCCACAGCAGGCTTTAGGGGGCCTGTCTTCCCCAGCATGCGGCTCTGAGCCCTCCAGCACGGCACAAAGGCTCAGGTCTCAAAAACAGAGACATCTCTGCTGAGCCCAGCTGCCTATTTATGGACAGCCAGGTTCTGCCAAAACCCGGATCGGCACTTAAACTCCGCTCCGGTATTTGACCTCATCTGGCTGAAAACCAGCTCAGCCTGCACATGCTGGGAGGAAAATACCTGCCTTGCCAGACACAACCACTCACTATATCACAGACTGTATAATAAAAAAACTGCACAGAAGCAGCATGGTTTAAACTTTTTACTAGTAAGCTGTCCTATTATTGTAGCACGCCACAGCACTTTCTATTAAAACGCTGTCAATACCATAACATGCCTGATGTATGCATCTCTATACAATATTGTTTTTTCATATGATACAAAAGTGCTTCCTGATACATTTTCCTGCCCTAGCAAGCGGCTTAGGCAGGGTGCTTAATCTCCTTAATGAGACCTATTCCTGTGTGGAGACTTACTGGAAGTACTCCATGGTAAGGAGACTTATTGGCAAGCTCCATGGGAATATACAAACAGGTATCTCCCAATAAAGAGAACCATCTCACCAGCATCACCTATTGGAAGTGGCTCCCTATAAGTCAAGACCTGACTTTCGAACAAGCCTACGGAGTTGACAAGGGAATATAGCCAAGCCAGATATCCATCCATCGACAGCTGTTTTGGGATGCTTACTCCTCTTCAGTAGAGAAAGATTCTGTCTGGCTCGGTGCAATGCCTTGGCTTAGGCAGGATGCTAAATATCTTTAACGAAACCAGTCCAGTATGGATTCTTACTGAAAGTACTTCACCGATCCCCAATGTTGCTACTTCGATGGAACTCAATTCTCCACTGCTCTTCACTTCATAGTGCCAGCTTTACACACTGGAAACAGTGTCAGACTGGCCCACTAGGGTACCAGAGGATGCTCCAGTGGGCCCAGGATTTGGCATCATAGTGTGCCCCAAAGGTACAGGGGAAAAAAACACATATAAAGCTGCCTTTGCAGTCAATAAATTGCCATTACGGTCTACTTCTTTGATTCAAAACATATTAGACTTTACTGATGATGTGGGGTTTGGGACCTGAGAATAATTTCCACTGATAGACCCAAGGAACCTTAGTCCGACCATGACTGGAAATGCTATGAAATATCCACTCAGCAAATTACAGGCTGAGGTACGTCATCATTACGACATTTCTGGTGTAACTCAATGGCAGCAGATGAGGCTTGGTGGAGGAAGGATATAGGTATGATTATTTTTTACTTCTGACCCATCTTCTTTAAATAATTCTCTGAGGAAAAACCTTTTAATTAATTTGGCTCAGCATGCCACCATACAGTTTAAAAATCTAGAAACTAATAAATTCCATAAGATTAGATTTTTAGACTGAGGACTGAGGATTAAAAAATGAGTACCTACAGCTGCCACTATTTGCAGGAACTTACCAACAGTTTACCATTGGGTTTAATGGGGGCTATCCAATTCTATATGCAATGTTCTCCCGCTAGTGGTGGATGCAGGCAGACAGAAGTACTTTGAAAATTGTTGGTGTTTTTTAAGTATTTATTTTATATCCAATTTAGGAGGGAATCCCAAAGCAAGAAGTAAAATTGCATGGTGCATTACTGGATGCTGGATTCATTGCCAGTTTTGGCAAAAAAAAATGAAGAAAATGGATTGAAATGCAAAGTGTGCATACAGCTCAGTTATTTGGTCAGTTATTTCCATCAGTTATTGTGAGACAAAACCAGCCATAAAGTGATCAGGTGCAATGATCTGATTTGCACCTATGCTGTGTTTGTGACCCGCACCTGGTTTTGGCTCATGATGACTGACGGTAATAACTGACCAAATAACTGAAGTGTTCAGCCTTATAGAAAGAAAATAAAAAATCAAGAATTTTATCATCAGTGCTTTGCCTCTTCTGTGAATGCTGTGATCCAAATTATACAGTAAAAGAATAACCGGTTCATGCATTCTCTTTGCAAAGGGCTGCTCATTTTCCACTAAAGCACTTTCTAACATGTGGACTAGTCACTGAGAATGAAGATTGAAAGCATCGATATCATCCTTATGTTTTGTTTGGCATTAATCTACATGATAAACACATTTCCAGCCACAATATGTACAGAACCGGAGCGGCGAGGACCCGCATCCGCTGCATTTTTTAATAAACATGTTTTTTTTTTTTAAAGTGAGTTGAAGCATGGCTCTGAGCTGCTTATTCTGTCTTTTTTCTGTGCTACTGATAAATTATGCAAGGCGATGTCTGCACGCCATGCACTTCTCTTTTCCAATAAAGTGAAAACTCTACACACACTACATTAACAGCCACCGGAAGAAACTGTTCCGTTGTGATTTCCCCTCAGCCAGCGTGATGGAACAAATTTGACCAATTCCATTGCACAACATAGGGTGGCGGTGAAAATGCAATTTGTTGTGAAATCCTTGCTTTGCATTTACTATTAGATGCCAAGTGTTCAGTTCCTCTGCATCTCTCCACTGGACCTTATCAGAAAACACAGTAGCTGGAGGGCAGCGGCAGAACTGATCACTCAGAAGGAAACACAACAGCTGTGGTCCTGACAGCTGGACTGGCATGACGTCCATCAATAAATATCATGGCTATCTAACAGTGTTCTCCGCAGCAGGGGGCTCCCGAAACCAGCTCACTCCCATGTGATAGGCCCCTCTTTGCGTGTAACTGTAGAATGGAAAGGGAAGGGGGTTATCACTGGAAAATTAATTTGTAGTGCTGCATTGGGTACTGAATTACAAAAAAGAGAATGTCAAATTGTTAAATCCAGACAGCTGTTTAATACAGTGTAAAAGTAGCCAGGCAATACATAGCAAGTCAAAATGAACTCGGCCTAAATAATTAAAGCATATTACACTGCTACAATGAACACAGCAATCTGTATGAAAGCACAGGGGTGGCACACTAAAACGAAAAGCCAGGAATGTGACCTGGGAGGAACTCCTCTGGTCCAGTTAGGCAATTTTCTGCTGTTTTCTTTATTGACTAAAACTTTGAGGCTTTGACATTTAGTCATCAGCTCTTACCATAATGTTTCCTTTATTACAGATCCTGTAACAGTGGCTAAACACCGGACTACACGTGAGTGAAATGGTTTTCTGTAATGTTAATGAAAGCTGCTTTTCTGTATCTAAAAAGGGGTGCATATTTCAGATATTTACTCGATTAATGTCCATTACTTTAAGCTGACATTTTCCATTTTGTTTGGCTTAGAAAGTAGTTTTAAAGAGTCCCTGTGCTTTAAAGAAGAGCCCCATGATGGTTTTCTTTGCCTATAAAGTGCAGGATAGACCATAGTTAAGAATAATATAGAGGTGTATGACTTGTGTATACTTGTTTTATTTAATGTGCCATTTGTGGTCTGTCTGACATCTACCCCTCAGGCATGGTTTTCCTAATAAATCTTGCATTCCCTATCATTCCTGACTTTGCATAGACTGAGGGGGCAGATTCTCACCATATTGCACTGCTCTTTGTAAGGGCAGCCATGAAAGATCAGTGGCAGAACTGCAGCCCCCTTACACTGTAGGTTTCCAAGGTTTTCCAACAGTTGGTGATGCATCTTGAGCATATCTGCCACCTCTACCCTGTCATCTCTTTCTCATGTTTGCTGTTACATTCAGGAGGCAGGGAGACCAGTGTGAAAATACATCTCATAGAACTAAACTGGAGAGTCAGCACATGCATACACTGATGTATAAATGCAACACTTTCGGTTTTACTCCCATTTTGCATGAGCTGAACTCAAAGATGTGAAACATTTTCTACATACACAAAAGACCCATTACTCTCAAATATTGTTCGCAAATCTGTCTAAATCTGTGTTAGTGAGCACTTCTCCTTTGCCAAGATAACCCATCCCACCTCACAGGTGTGGCATATTAAGGTGCTGATTAGACAGCATGAATATTGCACAGGTGAGCCTTAGACTGCCCACAATAAAAGGCCACTCTGAAATGTGCACAGATTTGCCTTACTGGGGGGGGTCAGAAAACCAGTCAGAAATTAGTGTGGCCACTATTTGCCTCACGCAGTGAAACACATCTCCGTCGCATAGAGTTGATCAGGTTGTTGATTGTGGCCTGTGGAATGTTGGTCCACTCCTCTTCAATAGCTGTGTGAAGTTGCAGAATATTGGCAGGAACTGGAACACTCCGATCCAGAGCATTCCAAACATGCTCAACGGGTGACGTGTCCGGTGAGTATGCTAGCCATGCAAGAACTAGGATGTTTTCAGCTTCCAGGACTTGTGTACAGATCCTTGCAATATGGGGCCATGCATTATCATGCTGCAACATGAGGTGATGGTCGTGGATGAATGGCACAACAATGGGCCTCAGGATCTCATCGCAGTATCTCTGTGCATTCAAAATGCCATCAATAACATGCACCTGTGTCCATTGTCCATAACATATGCCTGCCCATACCATAACGCTACCGCCACCATGGGCCACTCGAACCACAACGTTGACGTCAGCAAAGAGCTCATCCACACAATGCCACACACGCTGTCTGCCATCTGCCCTGAACAGTGAAAACCGGGACTCATCCGTGAACAGAACGCCTCTCCAACGTGCCAGACGCCATTGAATGTGAGCATTTGCCCACTCAAGTCGACGAACTGCAATCAGATCAAGACCCTGATGAGGATGACGAGCATGCAGATGAGCTTCCCTGAGACAGTTATTGACAGTTTGTGCAGAAATTCTTTAGTTATGCAAACTGATTGTTGCTGCAGCTTTTTGGGTGGCTGGTCTCAGGCAATCATGGAGGTGAACATGCTGGATTTGGAGGTCCTAGGCTGGTGTGGTTACACGTGGTCTGCAGTTGTGAGGCCGTTTGGATATACTGGCACATTTTTTGAATTGCCTTTGGAGATGGCCTATGGTAGAGAAATGAACATTCATTGCACGAGCAACAGCTCTGGTAGACATTCATCATGCTAATTGCATGCGCCTCAAATGTTGCAACATCTGTGGCATTGTGCTGTGTGATCAAACTGCACTTTTCAGAGTGGCCTTTTATTGTGGGCAGTCTAAGGCACACCTGTGCAATATTCATGCTGTCTAATCAGCATCTTGATGGGATGGATTATCTTGGCAAAGAAGAAGTGCTCACGACACAGATTTAGACAGATTTGTGAACAATATTTGAGAGTAATGGGTCTTTTGAGTATGTAGAAAATGTTTCTGACCTTTATGTTCAGCACATGCAAAATGGGAGCAAAACCGAAAGTGCTGCGCTTAGATTTTTATTCAGTGTATGTTATAGGCAGTGTTAGCCAGGAGGTTTATATAACTAATCACTGTATACACTCACCTACCATATATATGCACTCCCAATTTTTTTAGATAGAGTAGACATTATATCTTCAACTGAATACAGGGATATACAGAGGAACATGAAGGGTGATAAATGGACAGGACCGAGAGATGCCAGGAGGGATTTGATAGGTTATTATGTCATCCTGGAGTTCATAAGAAGTCAGCCATAGAGGAGAGACAGAGTTCCTGTTTACACATTAGAGCAAGCTCTGGGCTTCACGTTACACTTAAAGTCACTTGGCCAGGTTCCTATAATAAAAAGTTTCAAAATCTATGGATGCAACATATCAAAGGGTTTCTTAAAGTACAGGTACACTTTAAGAAAATTTACCAGATTCTATGGCACTTCTTAGATTGTTAAAAATATTGGGAGAGATTTTATAATCAAATAAGCTAAAATAGCATGATTTGAGCCCAAAAAAACTAGTGTACATGCCTTGTACCACATTTATTAACCTCAAAAACAACATGCATTTCAAGCACTTTAAAGAGGTTGTCTGGGTTTTAATTTTGATGAGCTCAGGATAGGTCATATCAGATTGGGAGGGGCCTGACTCCTGGTACCTCCGCCAATAAGCTGTTTGAATGGAACGCAGCTCTCGCACAAGCATTGCCTTCTCTATTTACTTGCTCTCCATCGACATTGCAGTGGCGAGCTGTGTAATTACAACTCTGTGATTCGATTAACTTCAATAGGACGACTTCTTTATATTCAAGTAAAGTTGCAGAGCTGTAATTACAAAGAAGAGAAGTCAGCGCTTGCGTGAGCGCTGTGTTGTCCTCAAACAGCTGTTGAGCAGGGCTGCCTGCAGTCTGCCCCCCACCGATCTGATATTGGTGACCTATTCTGAGGATAAGTCATCAATATAAAAAGCTGACAACCCCTTTAATGGTAATTTTTACATGCATTTTTGGTGGTGAAGAAAAACATCAGAAAAATTTCATACGTAGGGCATATTGCATTTTGTTAAAAACACCACTGACCACCAGAAGTGGTGCAAAAATATTAAAAACCAAATTGCCATGTTTGTAGACTTTTCGGTACTTTACTATAGCTTTTAAAGTGATATCTGGCTGCATGGATTTTGAGCAAAAAATGCACACAACCAGAAAGAAGGTTAAATTAGAAATTTTTATTTGCCACAGTTGCAAGTGGAATCCTAACACTGCAACATTGATTTTTATATTTTTTAATTACATATGATCATAACATAAAAGTAAAAGTAATAATTTAAAATCTATACAATTTGTTGGTGAATATACTACTATATAGTTCCTCATCCTTAGCACGTTGCTAAAATATATCTGACAAAGCTAAAGAAAGCGACATTGACCAGTTACAACTGCTACACAACATATTACTGAATGGATTTGCCCAACTGGCGAATGAAGACAAAACTGTGAAATCTACTCTGTATAGCTCAGAAAAAAATTGATCTTTGACATTTGACAGCTAATCCCAGAGCTGCCATTATGTTTTGATTGCCAATGTGTGAAAATGCAAGAGGTCTGCAGTAGCTTTATATTGAAAGGTGGGGAGAACCACAAAAAGAGACATTTTTTCAATGAACAATTAGCATTACCAGTGAATTAGGTAAACAGGGAAAAGAGAAAAAGCTAGGGTTGCACATTGCATGTAATTAGTTTTCTCATGCACTAATAATCAGGAGACACAGTTGTGATTTTGTACTAGGGGAAAAACAGAACAACACAGAATGAATTGCTAACAAAATGTTCCTTTATCTCAAGTTTGCATCTAATGTTTAGGGCATTCAGAATTAATTGATCAGAAATCCTGCCGATGTAGAGTTGTCTATTTTTAAGTCATTCCCACCAGATCTTCACTGTTATGGTTCCACTTCACAATCATGATGTGTTACTATACAGATAGAATGCAATAAAATTCAGACTACAAACATGTATGCTTTTATGTTATTTGGGTAATTTATTACGTGTTTTATGAAAAGGTAAAAAAAAAGGTACTAGCGTCACATTCAATGATACTTGTGGACCTTCAGTGTATTGTATCCCTTATCAACATTCTAAATTTAAATGATGAATATGTATGTTCCTCCTTTTATATGTGTAGAGGCATCATACCAGTATCCTCCATCTTCTCCTCACCCTATTGCAACTTCATGTTACAGAGTAAGTTTCAATAAAATGGTTGCTCTTGGAGTCCAGACATCCACTTTAAAGTGAAGGTATCATCAGAAAATGAATTATTGTTTAAATCAAGTTTTCATGTTAAACATATTTTTAAAGAATTTTTGGTAATGTTATTTTAAATTTTTCCTGTACCTGGTATTGCCCAGGTGTAAAATGTTGGTTTCACTGTGCGTTCGTTGGATTTGTTCCAAGGGTGCCCAGGAGGCCAATCCGTGCCCTCATTTTTAGATGATCATCACCCATGAAATAGATCTGCAGGAATGTATCTTCCTAAATCTACTCGCTAGTAATCAACATTTTGAAAAATTCAATTCAGCCGATTTGCCGAACTTCGACAAGAAATTTGATTCTTTACTAATTAATTTGTCATGAATAGCGATAAATCAGGTATAACCAGGCCACTCCTAATCATATTCATCCCACTTGGTGGCTCAATCTCAGTGTGAAGGCTTGGAAGTTAAACTGCAGGGAGATTGCAGGGAGACTGTAGCGCCAGGTGCATTACATTCTAGTACACCTACATTCATAGTTAATCGGTTCTGTAGGTACTGTTCTGTCAGTACTGTATCACAGGTGTAATTCATTGCCGTCTAGATCATTGTGTAGTGCACCAAGATTCATAGCTAATCCCTTCTGTTAAACAAAAAGAAAAGCATAAAGCATCCTTCAGTAAAGCCCAAAAAAACGTGCATACCCCTGCAGTGCAATGGCTCCTTATAGGAACAAAATAGAGAAATAGAGGCAGCGCCAATACACTAGTGGAGATTTTTATTTTATTTTAACCCCTTAAGGACTTTAACCCCTTAAAGCCCTATTTCACCTTAAGGACCAGGCCATTTTTTGCAAATCTGACCAGTGTCAGATAACTTTAAAACGCTTTGACTTATCCAGGCCATTCTGAGATTGTTTTTTCGTCACATATTGTACTTCATGACACTGGTAAAATGAAGTAAAATAAATCATTTTTATTTATAAAAAATACCAAATTTACCAAAAATTTATAAAAAATTGCAAATTTCCAAGTTTCAATTTCTCCACTTCTATAATACATAGTAATACCTCCAAAAATAGTTATTACTTTACATTCCCCATATGTCTACTTCATGTTTGGATCATTTTGGGAATGATATTTTATTTTTTGGGGATGTTACAAGGCTTAGAAGTTTAGAAGCAAATCTTGAAATTTTTCAGAAATTTTCAAAAACCCAATTTTTAGGGACCAGTTCAGGTCTGAAGTCACTTTGCGAGGCTTACATACTAGAAATCACCCCATTCTATAGACTACACCCCTCAAGGTATTCAAAACTGATTTTACAAACGTTGTTAACCCTTTAGGTGTTCCACAAGAATTCATGGAAAATAGAGATACAATTTCAAAATTTCACTTTTTTGGCAGATTTTCCATTTTAATATTTTTTTTTCCTGTTACAAAGCAAGAGTTAACAGCCAAACCAAACTCAATATTTATGGCCCTGATTCTGTAGTTTACAGAAACACCCCATATGTGGTCGTAAACCTCTGTACGGGCACACGGCAGGGCGCAGAAGGAAAGGAATGCCATACGGTTTTTGGAAGGCAGATTTTGCTGGACTGTTTTTTTTACACCATGTCCCATTTGAAGCCCCCCTGATGCACCCCTAGAGTAGAAACTCAAAAATTGGCCCATTTTAAAAACTACGGGATAGGGTGGCAGTATTGTTGGTACTAGTTTACGGTACATATGATTTTTGGTTGCTCCATATTACACTTTTTGTGAGGCAAGATAACAAGAAATAGCTGTAATGGCACAATATTTTTTTTTGGTTATTTACAAAATTCATCTGGTTAGATCATGGTCACAGGTTAGAACATGTGATATTTTTATAGACCAGGTTGTAACGGATGCGGCGATACCTAATATGTATACTTTTTTTATTTCTGTAAGTTTTACAAAATGATTTCATTTTTGAAGCAAAAAAAAATAATGTTTTAGTGTTTCCATAGTCTGAGAGCCATGATTTTTTCAGTTTGGGCAATTACCTTGGGTAGGGTATGATTTTTGCGGGATGACATGACGGTTTTATTGGCACTATTTTGGGCTGCGTGGGACTTTTTGATCGCTTGCACTTTTACACTTTTGTGATGTAAGGTGACAAAAAATTATTTATTTAGTACAGTTTTTATTTTAAATTTTTTATGGTATTCATCTGAGAGGTTAGGTCATGTGATATTTTTTATAGAGCCGGTTGATATGAAGGTGTCGATACCAAATATGTATACTTTTTTTATTTATGTAAGTTTTACACAATAACAGCTTTTTTCAAACAAAAAAAATTATGTTTTAGTGTCTCCATATTCTGAGCCATAGTTTTTTTATTTTTTGGGCGATTGTCTGAGGTAGGGGCTTATTTTTTGCGGGATGAGGTGATGAGATTGGTACTATTTTGGTGGGCAAACGCCTTTTTGATCGCTTGCTGTTGTACTTTTTGTGATGTAATGTGACAAAAAAATGGTTTATTTAGCACAGTTTTTATTTTTAACAGTTTTCATCTGAGGGGTTAGGTCAAGTGATATGTTTATAGAGCCGGTCGATACGGACTTGGCGATACCTAATATGTATACTTTTCATTTTCCCCCTATTTTTTTTCCTAATTTTTTTTCACTTTATTTGGGGAAAAGGAAGTTTTTGTTTATTTTTACTTGAACTTTGAATTTTTGGGGGGAAAACTTTATTTTTTCAACTTTTTTTTCACTTTATTTTTTGTCCCACTTTGGGACTTGAACTTTTGGGGGTATATTCCTTTACTAAGCATACCAATACTTCTGTATTGGAATGCATTGGCTGTATGAGTAATACAGCTTCTGGGGCCTGTGAGATCCAGGGGGCTGGATCTCACAGGCTCTTCACCGGAATGCAGCGCAGATGCCTCAGGAAGGCATTGCGCTACCTTCAATGCCATCGGGTCCCCCCCACAGCCCTATGGGGACCCGATGGCACCGCCGCCGCACCAGGTAAAAGCCGCAAACCGCAGGTCTGAATTGACCTGCGGTTTACGGCGATCGCCAATTGACCCGCGCATTTAGCCGAGGTGCCTGCTCAATGATTTGAGCAGGCATCTTGTTCTCATCACCACCCACCGGTACATCATGTGTCCTTAAGGACTTGGGAAACATGCCGTACCGGTATGTCATGTGTCCGTAAGGAGTTAATTCATGTTGTGGCAGTGCAGACACATGCTTTTTAATTCCTGTTAGCCAAAAAGTAAAAAAGCTACTGGTCTCAGACTATGAAGACACTAAAACATATTTTTTTGGGTTTAAAAAATGCTATTATTGTGTAAAACTTAAAAAAATTAGAAAAAGTATACATATTAGGTATTGCCACATCTGTAATGACCTGCTCTATAAAAAATATCACCTAATGACCTAACCCCTCAGGTGAACGCTGTAAAAATAAATAAATACAAACGGACAAAACAACCAATTTTCTGGTCACCTTGCCCGATAAAGTGTAATAATGAATGATCAAAAAATCATATATACCCAAAAATAGTACCAATAAAAACATCAACTCTTCTTGCAAAAACAAGCCCCATGCACAAGACGATCGGCAAAAAAATATAAAAAATATAAAAATATGGCATTCAGATTTGATATAATCACGTAACAACCTGTTCTGTAAAAAATAACAAATGATATAACCTTTTAGATGAACATTGTAAAAACCAAAAAATTAAAACTTCAATTTTTTTGTTACCTTGACCCACAGAAAAAGTAGTATAGAGCAATTAAAAATCATATGTACCCCAAACTGGTACCAATAAAACTGTCAAAACTTATCCCGTAGTTTCCAAAATGGGGTCATTTTTTGGAAGTTTCTTCTGTAGGTGGCTTCAAATGGGACATGGTGTCTAAAAACCAGATCAGCAAAATCTGCTCTCCAAAAACCATACGGCGCTCCTTTTCTTCTGTGACCTGCTGTGTGCCCTTACAGCAGTTTACAACCACATAAGGGGTGTTTCTGTAAACTGCAGAATCAGGGTAATAAACATTGAGTTTTGTTTGGCTGTTAACCCCTGATGTGTTAAAGAAAAAATATATTAAAATGGAAAATCTGGCAAAAAAAATTTATTTATAAATTTAATTTCCATTTTCCTTTAGTTCTTGAGGAATACATAAAGGGTTAACAAAGTTTGTAAAAATCTGTTTTGAATAACTTGAGGGGTGTAGTTTCTACAAGGGGGCATTTTTGGGGGGTTACTAATATGTAAGCCACACAAAGTGACTTCAGACCTGAACTGGTCCTTAAAAAGTGGGTTTTGGAAATAATAATAAAAAAAAATGTAATTGCTTCTAAAATTCTAAACCTTCTAATGACCTAAAAAAAAATATAAAATACTAATTTACAAAATGATGCCAACATAAAGAAGATAAATGGGGAATGTTAAGTAATAAATATTTTATGAGGTATCACTTTCTGTTTTTGGGTAAATTTAGGATTTTTTCATAAATAAAGGTAAAATATTGACTCAACTTTATAACTGTCATGAAGTACAATGTGTCACGAGAAAACATTCTCACAATGGCTTGGATAAATAAAAGTGTTCCAAAGTTATTACTACATAAAGTGGCATATGCCAGATTTGCAAAAATTAGGCAGGAGGGTGAAAACTGGCCCAGGGTAGAAGGGGTTAAAGGATTCTTTCATGTACATGATACACTATAGGAAAGGTACATCGTGGGTACAGTTCTTTACATAATTAGCATTTGTTAGAATGAACTGAAGTAAGCAGAAGATTCATACTTTAGATTTTAAAGGGCTGTTAGTTCATATGTGAAACACATTTTTGGCAGTTCATTGACTACAAGTAGTGTTGATTGAGCACCAAAGTGCTCATGTGCTCTACCGTCAATGGGAGAACCCCAGGCACCCCCTGCTTGGAAGAAAAGAGGGTGTCTGGTTCACAAAAAAAGGTTAGAAATTTATGGAAACCCCATCAAAATGGTTTGGAAACAGCATTAAGAGGATTGCTGGATGTGTCTTGGACTCCTATTATCTTCTACATACAATAGACACACAAAGGCTATATGCCAAAAGCCATGTATATGCAAGCCATCAATCTATCTATGAAACAGAAGACAGGCTTAGTCAGCATACCTTACAATGGCAGCCTTGTGCACTATGAGACATTCCAAACCAGCTCTCATCTGACTGAGAGCCAGTAAGCCTCAAAGTTACTTCAGATCTCTTGGATGGCTTGGGTGGACCTGCGCACCTAGATCAATATCAATTGGGAGACAAAAAGTTTTCTGATTGAACTAACATAATATTCAATAACCTTTCTACACAGTTTTGTCATGTAAAAACTCATTTGCATAAACATGGGCATATGGGAAAGACATGCAAATGAGCAGAATCTGCCTTGTTTTTCAGCTGAAAAACAATTTTTCAGCTGGAAAACAATTTTTCATGGAAAATTTGTGATCTAAACTTCTCATGAACAGCGCCATCTATTGATTTCATAGTCTTATGACAAGACGATTACTCTTGTCATAAGACTATGAAACCAATAGATGGCGCTGCTCGGTTCTCCCATTGACCTTTATTGTATTAAATTGTACTCGAGCACCCAAAGTATTCGGCCAAGCATTCGGATGTGCCGAGCATAGCAATTGTTCTGCTTCGCGTTATTGACTGTTGTATAACACTAGTCAGACAGCTTAACAATAATTCAGAAGTCAAGAAACGTGAGACATCAGATCTGTTTGTATTCTCTTTTCTGAATAACTTTGTAAAACTACAATATAAACATAAACAAAACATATGTATCAGTACATTACATATAATACAGTAGCCTCACTTCATCAGTGAGAGTACTCACAGACAATTCCACCATTAGTCCAGGAATAAATCAAGAGCTCCTCTGCATGCAGCCTGCAAGATCCAGGAGCAGTGATGAAATGGAGGAAATACAGTTCCAGGTTAAAGGTTACTTCCTCTGACTCAGAGAACAATACACTTCCTGTAAAGTTCTGGCGAAGTAGAAACTAACTTTGACCACTAGATGGCAGCAACGTCAAACATAATATTTCAGTACAATCTTTACAGCACATTATAATGCAAAATAGGCGGAACACTCCCTGTCTGGCATAATTATGTCACTACCTAAATAACTACTGCTATGCAGAAAAAAACATATAAACAGGAAATGGAATCCTAGCTAATCTGAAACTAAAACTATGACGTCAGTTATAGGTCTAAGATACATTTTGGAAGTCCCATTCTTTGCAATCTTGACCTCCACCTTCCTAACTTTGCCATCCCTGCTTGGTAGAGCATTGACAATAAGTCCTACAGGCCACTCGTTCCTGCTCTCTTGGCTGTCCTTCAACAGAACAACATCACCCACTTTTACATTTGGGCGATCCTCAGTCCATTTCCTACGGCGTTGCAGATTTGACAGATACTCCCTCTTCCATCTTTTCCAAAAGGTGTCTGCCAAGCATTGTACTTGCTTCCATTGTTTAGCATGAACTTGTGTTGTACTTATGGTTCCGGATGGAGCAGACAAAGAGTTCACCTTTTGAGTCAACAACATTGCTGGGGTAAGGACCATAGGTGTATCAGGGTCTGAGGACACAGGAACTATAGGCCTGGCATTCATAATAGCTGTAACCTCTGCCATAAAGGTGCTTAAAGTCTCATGGGTCAAGTGAGCAGTTTTAGTTTGTAGCAACATAGCGTCCAAGATTCGCCTGGCAATACCTATAAGTCTCTCCCAGACACCACCCATGTGTGAAGAGTGTGGAGGATTAAAGACCCATGTACATCCTCTGTCTTGGAGAAAGTCTTGCAATTGTGATTCGCTGGCACAAATGTTAAGTTCCTTGCAGGCTCCTACAAAGTTTGTTCCTCTGTCAGAACGGAGCAGTTTTGCTGGGCCACGAATTGAGAAGAATCTCCTCAAAGCATTAATAAAGCTTGATGTTGACATGGTTTCAAGTAGCTCTATGTGTACAGCTCGGGTGGACAAACAAGTGAAAAGGACTGCCCATCGTTTACTGTCTGCGCTGCCTCCTCTAGTGCGGCGGGTTAAGACAGACCACGGACCAAATACATCTAAGCCCACATTGGTGAAAGGTGGTTGAGCAATTACTCTGTCCTCTGGTAGCTCTGCCATCTTTTGACTTTGTAATCTTCCTCGCAGCTTGCGGCAGATGACACATTTGTGTATAACAGCTGATACCAAGCGTTTGCCACCAAGAATCCAGAAACCTGCGGTTCTAATTGCACCCTCTGTGATGTGTCGCCCTTGGTGAACTACTTGTTCATGATAGTACCTAACAAGCAGTGTTGCAATGTGGTGATTATAAGGTATAATGACAGGCTGTTTCTCTTCCTCTGAAAGTTCTGCAAGAGACAAACGTCCACCTACTCTCAACAACCCATTTTTGTCTAAAAAGGGGCTAAGCTTCCTAAGACGGCTTTGTTTCGGGAATGTCTTTTGTTTTTTGATGCAGTCAATTTCCTTCTGGAAATGTTTGCTTTGAACAGAAGAGATTATAACAGACTTTGCCTGAGCAAGTTCTTCTAGATTGATTTGTTCATGGAAACTTTCCCACCTTCTGACCTGATTGCTGCTGGTTTCCCTCTGGAAGGTTTTAGCGACATGGATGAGTCTGGCTAGGGTCTTAACTAATATCTTCCAGCAAGAAAATCTATCAAAGCAATGTGAGTGAAGTGTGGCTTCAGAAGCTCTGGTACTGAAGCTTGTAATCTCAAATCTGATTTCAGGGTCAGCTTCAGGCCCTATGAGTGGAAAAGCATTAGCAGTGTCTATATCCTCACAGTGTGGTTGGTACAGAAAGGTTGGGCCTGAGAACCAAATAGAGTTCTGAAGGCATGCTGCTTGAGTAGGCCTAGTGGCATAATCTGCAGGGTTTTGATCTGTAGATACATAGGACCACTGATCTGGATGTGTAGACTGCCTGATTCTATTCACTCTGTTGGAGACATACAGATAGAACCTCCTAGTGGTGTTGCAAATGTACCCTAGGACAGTCTTGCTATCAGTGAAGAATTTCACAGCATCAAAATCAGTGTCTAGTTGATCTGTGATTAGCTCAGACATTTCGACTGCAAGTACAGCAGCACACAACTCTAAACGAGGAATAGTGTGGGCTGGTTTTGGGCTTAATTTGGACTTTCCCATGACAAATCCAACACGACACACATTTTCTGCATCAATTACTTTCAAGTAAGCTACTGCACCTATAGCTGTAGTGGATGCGTCTGAGAAGATACATAGTTCTTTCCTGCAAGCTGATGATAGAGATATGGGCACATAGCATCTGTCTATCTTTAGGTTCTCTAACGCTTGCAAGGATTCTGTCCATTGAACCCACTCACTTAGTCTCTCTTGTGGAAGCAATGCATCCCATTCATTTTTCCCAGATGACAGTTCACGAACTAAGGCCTTACCTCTTATTGTCACAGGTGATACAAACCCTAGGGGATCATAGAGGCTATTTACGGTGGATAGAATGCCTCTACGTGTAAAAGGCTTTTCCTCTGAAGAAACTCTGAAAACAAAACTATCATTTTCTAGATCCCAACTTAGGCCTAGGCTTTTCTGCAAGGGAAGGGCGTCTGTACCTAGGCAAAGATCTTTAAGGTCCTTAGCTCTGTCTGCTACAGGGAAGGCTTCCATTACTTTTTGGCTGTTGGAAGCGATTTTATGAAGACGCAGATTGGATTCTGCCAGCATTTGTTTTGCTTTGATAAGGATGGATATTGCATCTTCAGGTGTGCTAGCAGAAGCGAGTCCATCATCTACATAGAAATGTCTCAATACAAAGTGTTTGGCTTCTTGTCCATAGCACTCTGCATTTTTCTGGGCAGCCTTTTGCATGCAGTATATAGCGACGGCAGGAGAGGGGCTATTGCCAAATACATGCACTTTCATTCTGTACTCGACAATTTCTTTGTCTATGTCATTGTCTTTGTACCAGAGAAAACGTAGAAAGTCTCTGTGGTCTTCTCTGACAAGAAAGCAATAAAACATTTGTTGCACATCTGCTGTGAAAGCAACGGGCTCTTTCCTGAAGCGCATGAGGACACCTATCAAAGTATTGTTTAGGTCAGGGCCACTCAACAGTACGTCATTTAAAGACACTCCTTTATACTCTGCGCTGGAATCAAAAACTATTCTGATTTGGTTAGGTTTGTGTGGATGGTAAACACCAAACATTGGTAGATACCAGTGTTCCCTGTCTGTCTCAAGTGGTCCTGCAACTTCAGCGTGATTATTGTCTAGCATCCCCTTAATGAATTCAGTGAAATCTCTTTTCACTTCTGGCTTTCTCTGCAGTGTTTTGCTGAGTGAATGCAAACGCTTCATGGCTTGCTCCCTGTTACTAGGCAAAACACGTCTGGGTGTGCGAAAGGGGAGAGGAGCCACCCAACTGTGATTGTCATCTTGGTAAGCTTCTTTATCCATAATCTGCAAGAAGATCTGATCTTCTATAGAGAGGGCCTGTTTATCATCATCTTTAGTTCTCTGAAATACTGTTATCCCTAGATTGTCTGTCTCAATGTTGGAGTTGACTTCTTCTTTACCATATAGTGTAGAAAAGTCACAGTGTTGTGTTGACCTGCCAAAGCTTTCCTTGACAATGAAGTTGTTGTGACAGGGACTGAGAAGGGATGTGCGTCCATTTGTTAACACAGACGTCTTCAAAGTGCTAACGTTGTCAGGCTGGTGCACTGTCCCCAGGCAAACTTCTCCTACAATGACCCACCCCAGGTCCAGTCTCTGTGCATAAGGGGCATTATAAGGTCCATTGATTTGCTGGCGTACCTTGTGTACCTGAAGGATATCTCTTCCAAGAAGTAGAAGGATAGAAACATCTGGCTCAACAGCTGGGATTAGGTGAGCAATTGAGCGGAGGTGGGGGTGGTGATGAGCTACTTCTGGAGATGGAATCTCAGTTTTGTCGTCAGGTATCATGCCACACTCTATTAGGGTAGGAAGTGGGAACTGCACTTTCTTATTGAAGGATTCAATGGTAAAGTCAGTAGCTCTTCTCCCTGTGGTTTCAATTGTCCCTGCACATGTCCTTAGAGTGTATGGAACTGCACTTGCCTTAAGGTTAAAGATATCAAAGAAATCTGACTTTGCAAGGGATCTGTTACTCTGTTCATCTAGCACTGCATACATTTTCACCGCCCTTTCTCTCTTGCCAGTGGGATACACAGTCACTAGACAGATTTTAGAGCATGATCGTGCACTCTTGCCTTGTCCACATACTTCGGTGCAATTGGACATTACAGAGGAGAGTGAGGTCTCTTGTTGTTCCCTGCCCTGATCTTTCCTGGGTTCTACAGTCTCTAGTGGGGCAGGAGCAGGGCCGGGGTGCAAAGCTGCAATATGTCTCTCACTGCCACATTCTGTACATTCTACTGGTATTTTGCAGTCTTTGGCAATGTGATGAGTAGATCCGCAGCACTTGAAACAGACTGCCGTTTTGTTTAAGGAAGGACATCCGCTCTGCGATGGGTTTGCTTCTAAAGCCTTTGCATTTCTTTAGTGGATGTGGTTTTTTGTGTATTGGACAATGTCTATCAGGGTTTTCTATGGTGTGTACCTTGTGGGTGCTTTGGTAGTCTGTGACTTCCGAAGGTACAGCTGTTTTGTGTGTGGATACATAGGTCCTACCGTGAGGTCTGTGAGGTCTCTCTGGTCTGTGTGATTGATTGCCGCTGGTGGTGAAGGCGAAACTGGGATCACTTCGGATTTTCGCTTGCTGTCGGACAAACCTAGAAAACACAGAGAAAGGGGGAAAAGAGACTCCATAATCTTCTTTGAATTTACCTCCTACAGACATCCACTTGTCTTGCAGATTTGAAGGTAGCTTCTCTACTATGGGATTAGTGCCTCTAGCTGTATCTAGATACGAAAGTCCTTGCAAGTAGCCATCCTCTTTGGCATATTCTATCTCTAGTAGAAGATCACTTAGTTCTTGTAGCCGCACGTTGTCTCTGTAGCCCACCTTGGGAAAGACTTCAAGTTTATTCAACAGTGCTCCTTCTATTACCTCTGGGGATCCATACGTTTCTTCTAGTCTTCTCCAGGTCATGTTGAGTCCTGCTGCAGGGTTAAACAGGTTTTCTCTTCTCATCCTCTTAGCGTGCTCTGCTGACTCGGTGCCAAGCCATTTTATCATTAAATTAAGCATTTCTGCTGGTGATAAGTTCAGACCTTCAGTGGCATTCAGAAAGGAAGATTTCCATGCCCAATAGTTTTCAGGACAGTCATCAAATTGGAGAAAGCCTGAGCTAACCATTTCTTTGCGGATGAGATATTTGGTGACATCCGCTGCACATTGTTGTTCGCGCATGTAATCTGTAGGTTGAGGTGATGGGAACACTTGTTTTTTGTTCTTATGGGGTTTCTGGTGCTTCCTTCTTGGTTTGCTGGCAGTCGCTGACCTCATGAGGTTGATTGGGCCTGCTCAGGGGGTATGTTGATCTCGGCCTGAATTCCTTTGCTTCAGGTTTAAGAGACTGTTCCTTTGTATGCGCATCAGTAAGGTTCTGGAGGTACTCATTTGTACGATCTGCAGAGAATAGAGGTTTTTCTGGAACCTCTGAGTCTATATATGATCTTTCACTTCCTAACCGACTTGTTCCCATGTAGGCAGCGGCCTCTGCTTCAGCAGCAGCAGCTGCAGTCTGTCGCTGCAGGATGAGCAATTTTGATTCTAAAACCGCTTCTTCTTGTGCTATTGCAGCTTCCCTAGCTGCTCTTTCTTGTGCTATGGCAGCTTCCCTAGCTGCTTCCTTAGCTCTCTCTTGTGCTAGGGCAGCTTCCCTAGCTGCTGTCTCTTGTGCTACAGCAGCTTTCTTTGCTGCTAACTCCTGCATCATCATGGCTTCTTTTTCTGCGTACTGTAGCTGGACGCGGGCAGCTTCTGCCTTGGCACGAGCTCTAACTGCTGAGGAACTTGCTGAGGACATCTTACTAGCCCGTGAAGTTCTGGACACATAAGACTTTGCATCGTCTTGCTGGGCACTGGGAATGTTCTCCCTGCCTTGCTGTGTCGGCGGTAGCGTGACATCAGCCTGGTACTTTGTTCCTGATCTTAGACTCATGCTGCAGTAATGGCGTCTCAGTTTATTCCAGACCGCCACGTGGGTTGTCTTTTTACTGTTCTGCTTCGCGTTATTGACTGTTGTATAACACTAGTCAGACAGCTTAACAATAATTCAGAAGTCAAGAAACGTGAGACATCAGATCTGTTTGTATTCTCTTTTCTGAATAACTTTGTAAAACTACAATATAAACATAAACAAAACATATGTATCAGTACATTACATATAATACAGTAGCCTCACTTCATCAGTGAGAGTACTCACAGACAATTCCACCATTAGTCCAGGAATAAATCAAGAGCTCCTCTGCATGCAGCCTGCAAGATCCAGGAGCAGTGATGAAATGGAGGAAATACAGTTCCAGGTTAAAGGTTACTTCCTCTGACTCAGAGAACAATACACTTCCTGTAAAGTTCTGGCGAAGTAGAAACTAACTTTGACCACTAGATGGCAGCAACGTCAAACATAATATTTCAGTACAATCTTTACAGCACATTATAATGCAAAATAGGCGGAACAGCAATGCTCGACCCGAACAGCAGTCCGGCCGAGCATGCTCGCTCAACACTAACTACAAGCCACTGCAATAATTATTTACATATAGGACTCATAAATCCACATTCCCAAGGAGATATGTTTTAGGTTACATATTTACGTGAAGCAGAATGGGATTTCCTTGAAATCTTATAACGGTGTCCCTTCTTTGACAAACTGAAGCTTCAGTGGTGCGTCTTAGGCTACTTTCACACTCGCGTTTTTGTGAGATCCGTTTAGATAATACAACCGTCTGCATCCATTCAGAACGGATCCGTTTGTATTATCTTTAAAATAGCCAAGACGGATCACATCTTGAACACCATTGAAAGTCAATGGGGGGTGGACCCGTTTTCTATTGTGCCAGATTGTGTCAGAGAAAACGGATCTGTCCCCATTGACTTACATTGTGTGCCAGGACGTATCCGTTTGGCTCAGTTTCATCAGACGGACACCAAAATGCAGCAAGCAGCGTTTTGGTGTCCGTCTCCGAAGCGGAATGGAGACTGAACTGATGCAAACTGATGCATTCTGAGCGGGTCCTTTTCAATTCAGAATGCATTAGAATGCAAACTGATCCGTTTTGGACCACAGGAGCCCTGAACGGATCTCACAAATGGAAAGCCAAAACAAGAGTGGGAAAGTAAACTTAACAATCTATGCCTCACGAACCTCGGATCTTCAATTTGATGTTTTTTTACCATGACTTACTGTTCAGAAAAGACTTACGGAGTAACAGATAAGTACATTTTGTGGTGTAAAAAAGTTGCACATCATGGCAGCTGTGACATTTCAAAATGATCTATTTTTAAGAACTAAAAGTGAGATTAGGCCTTGATTATGGCTCACGTACTATGTGCGACTTTTGCAAAAGTCACAAGGACGCAACCTAAGCCAGGCAAGTGGCAACCTAAAGGTGTAAACCACAATATGCTCACATATATAATTAAGGCACACCATTTTATAAATTTAGTGCAGACACACATACATGAGGCTTTTCTCTACACTGCGGATGTCTACAGTGGGATTGTATTACTTCATCCCTGACTGCCACTAGGTCTGCAATGATATATGCCATCTATGAGATAGCTGGATAGATGATAACCTGATATACTTATTGTTATCTATTGTCATTGGTCTGGCTGGATGGATTATCAACACGATGTATTGTTCTGTACACTTCCCTTCTCGCTTTCTGTATATCCTCCTGTCTCCAAGTCTAAATACATAGCCGCCTTAGGATCCCTCCTTTTCTTTCTGTTCTGCAGGTCGGGACGTGCTATGGCTGTCAATCAAGTGGCTCTCTGGGACGTGGGGTGGATGATTCAGTTCTGATATGCCCCTCTCGTATAATAAGCTGCCTGAGCCAAGCTTCCCTCCCCCTGATCTTGGGTTTAACCCTATTTAAGCAGCAGAGACGGGCGGGCGCGTACGGCTATACTAGCACCGGTACAGCTGCACGATTCACGTGTAGTATGTTTCGCCAGCTCTCTCTGCTTTATATGCTATTGATATCGTAACACTTTGTGCCTGATGCTCCTGATGAAGTACCCGCTATAGGGGTGCGGAAACCTGTTGAGCACAGTGGTATATTAAGTACAAGAAGTCAGCATAGCGATCAATAGGGTCCTCCTGGCAGCATTGTGGGTGTTAAATACCTAAACACCTGAGTGATTTGTTCCCGGATAAACGCTATGGGCCCTAAATGTACACTGTAGTGTATACAGCACTGGGACTGCACAATACAATAGTCCCAAATTAGTGACTGTTACCTCTATAGGTGGGTGTGTATGCTGTGGCTAATTTGTGGTTCACTGTGTACACTATAAGCAGTGGGACCGATGTTCCCACAGTACTGTTGGGATGCAGGAAATTGCCCTCAACCTTATGTGGTGTTTTTCCCACCCTTGCCTATCTTTATATATGTTATTAAAAGAATTTAACCAGTATATTGAATAAAGTTTGGTATTTTATTTTTAAACCGTCCATTTCATCCAGTGAGCAGACACACAAAGCAGAACCAGATTTAAAACCAACATAAAAGCAACCTTAAATGATAAATGACCCCCTTAGTTTTGGAAGATTTTAATATTACTGTTCATAGTTACTGCCTCAGCAGAGAGGCATCATGGTCTGAAATTAAAATCCTCTAAGGTGACCATAATTCATATCTCAGCAATTCCTTCACGGGATATCATTATAAAGTATCCATTACAAAAGGACCTTATGATTGGACATACACTATGTTCCTCAGGTGTTTTATATTAAACTGTTGTTGGAACATTGCTCATGAACTTGTGCTGAGTTTCAAAAAGAACATGAAGTCTGACAGACTCTTTATAGTTTTCTATAGGGTCTTATGTTCATCACCCTGCAACCTTGACTTTGTAGGAATAAATGGGACAAGGGCTCACTCCTTGAGACATTTTGATGGGTCATTAGAACCCTTTTACACAGGCAATGGGCTAATACACAGGCAATGATCTGAAAAGGACCGTTAATTCCTGAGAAATACCTACTCATTCAGCTGCATTCACATGCAGCAATCACCTCTGTATGAGGATGAATACAATTGTTTATCCCCATACATCTTCATCATTTATACAGGGTAATGTGTAACCCAAAAACAATTATTTTGGAGGTAACATGAAAATTATGATTACGTGATGAGTGAGCTCATTCATTGAGTAATAGGTATCGTTACACAAGGCTATTATCATGAATGAATATTCATATAAATATCTTAACCTAAAATAATTTTGAAGGAAACCTGTAATGCTCTTTAACCCTTCCTCCCCAAGCCAATGTTTGCAAATCTGACATGTGTCACTTTATGTGGTAATAACTTTGGAACGCTTTTACTTATCCAGGCCATTCTGAGACTGTTTTCTCGTGACACATTGTACTTCATGACAGTGGACATATGTTTCCTTTATTTATAAAAAAAAATCAAAAATTTACCAAAAAATTGGAAACATTCACAATTTTCTAAATTTGAATTTCTCTACTTTTAGGGCAGATAGTAATGCCTCATAAAATAGTTACATGTATCAGTCGTCATTCCCCATACGTCTGCTTTATGTTGGCATCATTTTATAAATGTAATTTTATTTTTTTAGGACATTAGAAGGCTTAGAAATTTAGAAGCCATTTTTCTAACTTTCAACTAAATTTCCCCCCAAAATTTTAAGCACCAATTCAGATATAAAGTGATTTTGAGGGGCTTACATAATGGAAACCATCCATAAATGGCCCCATTTTAGAAACTACGCCCCTCAAATTATTTAAAACTGATGTTACAAACTTTGTTAACCCTTTAAGTGTTCCACAAGGAATATGGAGGCGACATTTCAAAATTTCATTTTTTATGCAGATTTTTCAGGTTAATTTTTTCTTGCAACACAGTAAGGGTCAACAGCAAACTAAACCATAATATGCATTACCCTGATTTTCCAGTTTACAGAAATACCCTATATGTGGTGGTAAACTGCTCTATGGGCACGTGGTCAGAAGAAAAGGAGCGCCATATGGATTTTGGAGCTAGAATGGTTTTTAGGCACTATTTTATATTTGAAGAGACCCTGACATACCCCTTCAAAGAATATATTAAGGGGGGTACTGAGCACTAACCCCTAAGCGTTTTATGGAATTTGAAAACACTTTCCTATGAAAATAAAATGTTTCATTTCTTCCAATAAAATTATGCTTTAGCCCCAAATTTTTCATTTTCACAAGGGGTAACAGGAGAAAATGCACCCCATAATTTGTTACCCATTTTTTTCCTGAATACTGCAACAACCCTTATTGCATGGTAAACAGCTGGGGGGGGGGGCACATGGCAGGCTTCAGAATGGAAGGAGCGTCATATGTCTTTTGCAGCGCAGATTTTGATTATTAGGCTTATGGGCGCCATAGTAGTTTTTTTTTGTGATTGCCTTATGTGGGTGGCTCATTTTTTGCAGGATGATTTTACCTTTTCATTGGCACCATATTAGGGTACATAAGACTTTTTGATCGCTTGGTGTTACACTTTTTCTGAGGCAAGGTGACAAAAAATGGCAGTTTGGGCATTTTATTTAATTTTTTACACCATTCACCTGAGGGGGCATCTCATGTGATATTTTTATAGAGTAGGTTGTTACGGATGCGACGATTGTCTTAGGTAGGGTCTCATTGTTTGTGGGATGAGCTGACGGTTTTATTGGTACCTCACCCATTTGATCCCAAAAAGGCTGATGCGGCCATCTTGCTTGAAGATCCATCGCAAAATCTTGTGTGGCGCGTGATGACGCCATCACATCTGCCAGCATGGCCGTTGCCAAGCACAAGATTTCGGGCAGGTTTGTCAAGTAATATGGCCGTGGCAGGCTCTTCATGCTCAAATGGATGAGGTATGATTTGGTTTTATGTTTACCTTAATTTCAGGGAAAATTGTTTCGTTACCATGAGAAACAAGGAAATTTGGCTATGTGAAGTCTACTTTGTGAACTTCGATTCGCTCAACACTACTTATCAAACATATAAAACAAAACTGTTGGATTCCTCATAACAATTGACCTTGCCAAATCTCAGATCTCATCATCATTTAATGTATCTGGGAACATGTTATTCTGAATATGCATAAGATTTGCATAACACATTTGTTGTTTCTGGTCAGCAGATATCAGTTTAAAGAGAACAATGTATTGCACAGAAATGATGACTTTGGGTGCCACATCAATAATGCGTTTGCTAGGACATTGGTAATGAGTGTTTATACGTTCCTGGTGTAAAAGGAGTAATATGTACAGATCCTGTAAGACAGCAAATGGTGTCCTTACCGTATTATACTACTGTGTAACCTTATTAAGGAAGTAATATGACTGCTAATTGAACATGGCAAACATTTTTCTTGGGATATGTATTATATGTATTATCAATATATTTACAAGGAGAAAATCTGTATGTTGTTGCATGAAATGAAGTCAAGATGGTACTTTTGTGGATACTATATTATGGGCAATAAATACTTGTGCACAGACATTTGGAAAATGGAAAAGTTGAAAGCAAATATCCTGATAAGAATTGAAATGAATAAAGGTGAAGTATGGAAATGGGATTCTATGTCATATGTATGTAAATATATTCACCAGAATGGAGTGGAGCTTCAGCTCCAGACACAATCACCATTGTGCTGAGTGCTGGCTGGTTAAAGTGCCAGGGCTCAAACCCTAGCAGTAGCATATTGATGGCCTTTACTAAGGTCAGGAAATCATTTTTTTTTTTTTTCAAGAGACCCCTTTTAGCCCCTCCGAAGGCTTACTGAGTGGAAGATCATAGTTTTTTTTTCAGCCCATATAATTTCCGCTCACGAAATGTCACTCCTGGCCAAACATTGTGAATATTTTTGCCGAATGGGTAGACAGAAAAGTTTTCCTTTAGTATTGCAGTAAATTCTAAACATAATATATTCTTATGATGTATTTACAATTATTTTGCAGCACAACAAGCATTTATCTCCCTGCTGATGCTTATTTCATTTAATTTGATCTTTTTTTTAAAAATAAGTGATTAAGAATTTATCTGGCTCCAATTTACTGTAAGCAAAGTATGATACTAGTGAGCTGTTTAATAAGAGATATTAAGTTCCCATTAATGTAAATCAACCCCCTCAATGAAAAGCAAATCTCTGTGTACTTCTATTAATTGGTACACTTAATGGCAACAGTTATTTTGTTTAATTGCCTAAACATCCCAGCACTAATATGACTTTAATACAAAGTTATGTCTATGAAAGATGTTTATATAATCGAAAAGTTCTTTTAGGAAGAATTAATATTGGACAGGACACTTTTACTGAGCCATTTAGCAATAATAATATCATGTATATGTATTTGCATTACATTTATTGAACATATAAAGCTTATAATTATGTTAATTGTGGCAAGTGTATTACTATTTGTTAGTTTTTGTAAATTGTAGCCTACACAATAAAACATATCCATTTTAGACGTGGTGTCAATGGCATAACTCTACAAATTTCTCTTTAATGTATCTATAAAGTATATAGGATAGGATAAGAACTGCACAGGTCTCCCGTGCAGCAGAAAGCAGAAGCTCAGCTGTTATATAACAGTTAGCCTGTACTCTAATGATCTGGACTGACAGAAGCACTGATCCAGGCCATTTAACCCCTTAGATGCCGCAATCAATAGTGACAGTGACATCTAAGTAGTTTAGAGGGAGGGGGCTCTTTCTGTCAAGCAATGTCTAATGAAGGCCCCCAGACCTACTTTCAGATTATGCAGTATCAAGCCGTGCCTCCCTGGTCAGTAAAATAAGAAGTGCAGTGTATTATACAAGTGATTATACAAGTGATTTATTAAAAATAAATATTCCCCAGTTAAAAAAATGTTCAATGGATAAATTTTACAAACTTTCCTGTCTGAGCTCCAGTGTCACATTCTGGAGCTCGGGTACAGCAGTACTGTGTTAGACGCACTGCCGGGCCGCATGCTCGTTATGCACAACCTTTTAAGAAAACATTTCTATATTTTTTTATTTGGAAAAACATAACATTTGTGAAATTTATGCTGCTTTAGTGACAAATACATCATTTTAGTTCCTGGAAGGATTGAGTTGTCACTATGAGAGTTGTCATATTGTTCTTCTTAATACAGTTTGCTATTAAATCCAGGACAATGAGATTCCAATAAGACTTTTGTTCCCGTAAAGACAGATACGTTTGGTGAAATAGTGTTCTAAATGGATTGTTTCAAATGCACAAAGTCATCTTAGGGTGAAGTTACAGTGGTAATCGACTCGTGTAAACGCCAGCATTCAGCTGTTTTCACCAAGAGAAGCTCAATGTGGCTGTTCATCTCCTGTATAGTAAATGTTGCAAAAGAATTGTAGAATTACACGGTGTTCATTAAAGTGAAGTGGTTGCGTTAAGCCTGCTCTCTGCAGTAATGCTCTATCTTGATTTATGTACTAGGTCCCTAATAGGATATAAGAGAAGGGATTGCACTGATAACATGACCTCTTCATGGAAATTTGTACAATTTTACAAACACTGCTTCAGTGTGCCAGTGTTAAAGGGGTTATCCAGGAATTTAACATTGATGGCCTATCCTCAGCATGTCATCATATCAGATCGGCAGGTGATGGTGATGCACCTCCTGCGATCAGCTGTTTGAAGAGGCTGTGGTGAGTGCCCTGGTCTCCTCACAGCTTACCAACCACAGTGCTGTACATTGTTTAGCAGCTGTGCTTGGTATTGCAGCTCAGCCCCATTCACTTAAATGAAATTGAGATGCTTTTAGCCCATTTGACTGATGTATGGTGACCTCACTTGACTAGGAAGAGGCAGAAGTGCTTACAGAGTAGGATAGGCCATCACTAATAAGTTCCCATATAACCTCTGTAGGAAGGCACAAGGGTCCATCATTAAAGGAAGGTATGTGTCATCGAGGTTCCTGGCCTCGGTGAAGTAAGAGGTAAGTATTTTCAGGTGTCAGCGGCAGCTAATGCTGATTGACACTTTGCTATTTTAGTATGGATGTATAGTTGAGTAGTCAAAGTGATGGGTGGGTGACCACTCCCCACGTTCCAGGCCGGGTCTTGACTGGCCTATAAAAAACCCAGCCAGCAGTGTCAGCTGCTCTTTCTGACTGAGGCGCTCTGGCAATCGCTGGTGTGGGAACTGAGCCCTGTTATGCATGAACTTTCTACTTGGTGTGAACAAACACCAATCCTGCAAAGAGTGTTTTTTGTTTGACCTTATGTGTGAATAAACACGGACATTTGAATTACGAACTTGTACTTTGCTTCTGTACTGCACCCGCTTATCCCAACTACCAAAGTGAATCCCCACACCCCATAAAGCATGTTTTTACATTTTCTTAATGCATCTCAGTGTATCTGCAGATAATCTACCAAATCTAGGTTAATAAAAAGTAGGGGGAGAATGAAGAATGCATGACAACAGGGTCAGTATACAAATGTTTGGTTTGCATTCTGTTAACATACAGAGGTAAAGGAGTGAATACTGTAGGAGATGTAGAAACAAATTTATATTAAAAAAGTTGCTTTTGTATTTTCTGTTTTTATATTTATATTAGAGCAATAAAAAGTTTGGTTTCAAAGATGAACGTAGCCTTTAAATCTAAAATCTTAAAGCAGAACATATGAGTTCATATTGTTTAGGAACTGGGTGGGAAACAATCTATTCTTAAATGCAGTGTATTTTAAAAGAAAATAGTTTTCACATGCTAAAATATTTTACAATTACTATATTATTACAAAAATGAAATGATCTTATTGGCCTCTAAATTGTTCTTAAAACATATTACAAATCGCCTTGTTTTGAATTGTTTTCTGTGTTACACAATGGAAAGTATGTCTCGTCAATCATGACAATTTGCTGCCTGTTGAGCTGTTTTTAATACTGGCAGCAGAACACCTATGTAGAGCCAGCTGATGATAAGATTATTCGCCATTTGTTGGCTCTTCTTTAATGAAGTATTGCTATTTCAGAGAGTTCCACTGTTCCAATAATCTGCCATGATTTCCGTGTTCTGGCTCTAGTGCAGACGCCAAGCTTCAGTGATTTCAGTTTATTTTATTTTTCATTTTGTTACATATTATTTTATTCAGGATACTTTTAGATTCATGACATATCTTTCCACAGTAGTTAAGAAAATAGATTCAGGTGTTTATTTCAGTACCATTGTCATGTGGGTATAAAGTCAAGCATTAAGCATAAAGTCAGACATTTGTGAAAGAATGGGTTCTGAAGAGCTCTCTGTATTCGAACATAGTACTGTAATAGGATACCACAACTGCAAATAGACTGTATATGAAATGTCTTTCCTCCTAGACTTATATCACCAAGCACAATGCGAAGCATTGGATGGAGTGGTATAAAGCATGCCACCACTGCGTTCTGGAGTAGTGGAAACTTATTTTTGATTTATAAATCCAGCTTCTCTATCTGGCAGTCTGATGGATGAGTCTGTTTGGCAAATGCCAGGAGAATGTTACTTGCTTGACTGCATTGTGCCAACTATAAAGTCTGTAAAGACCAGTATTTACATTGAAGGGAAAATTGAATGCTTTAGTATAGCAAGACATTTTGGACAAGTGACCAAAATTTTGGACAATTTAAGAAAAATTTCGGGAAGGCACTTTTCTATTCCAGCATGACTATGCTCTATTGCTCAAAGCAAGGTCCATAAAGACATGGTTGGGTGAGTTTGGTGTGGAAGAACTTGACTGGCCCGCACAGAGCCCTGACCTCAACCACATAAAACACCTTGGGGATGAATTAGAATGGAGATTGTGAGCCAGACCCACTCATTCCAACATCACTGTCTGCCCTCACAAATGGATTTCTTGATAGATACGGAAAAATTCCCACAGACACAATCCAAAATCTTGTGGAAAGCCTTACTGGTAAAGTGTAGGATGTTTTATTTGCAAAGAGGGTCCAACTAAACATATTAATGCCTATCGAGGTAAATGTGATGATTTATCCATCTATCTGTAACAGGCAGTGGATGTGGACTACTGTGCCAACTAATCAGACTGACTTCGGGCAAAACCTAATAGCATTGTCCTAGAAGTTCCCTGGTATTCACTCTTTCACCCTGTACAGGGATCTGAACTTTGCCACAGGGAATCTGTCTATCTATCCATCGCTCTACCTTTTTCTATTTATTTATGCAATTATTATGTGTTTGCCTGTTTAAATAGAAAAAAAAAGTTTATATTATAATTAATAAAATAAAATATTGTATTACATTTGAATACTAAAAGTATATCACACATTAATAGCAATTGTCCAATATTTTGCCATATTTTGGTAATGATTCCATACAAATGGCTCCTATACCAGTTTTACAAATACCATACTAAGTATGCTGCATGGTAGAAAGCATGACACTCCTCAGTTCATGCTCTTGGATTTCTACCTATTACCCAGTTAAGTCTTGGGACTTCCTGTGTGGTGTGAAGACTGCATATCTTCAGAGACTGTCAGAATCAAGCTGTAGGATGTTAAACTAGACCTGACAGAAAATCTCTGGTTGCATAGAACACAGCCTAGGTTCCGTTTTACTCAATTTCCTTCTACCACCCGTATTGTCCTGTTTAGGCTGTATTGTCCTGGTAAGGCAACTTCTAAGAAATAGATGGAATAATTGAGGTAACTTTCTACTGACATGAAATCTCAGATAGAACGGTTCATGCACACAAGCAGTGCCGTGCATTGGAGACCACAATGCATGGGGATCCCCAATGCATGTGCACATTTAAGCATAGATTTAGAAGTCAACAACAAGGCTTGTTTTGTTCCACTTCGGATTGGTAGGCTGTTGATGCTGTATTCTGACTGGTAACTGATGATGTATCATGGTGGCTAGTTCTATGAAACATGCGGGATGCACATGGACAAGATACATATGGCTGATCAAGACTTTAGACGTCAAGCTGGTTATCAGTGTTCATCAAGCTGGAAGTTAACAGACTTCAGTAAGGTCATCAAAATGGTCATCTCTGGTCACTTCCGGGGCAGAAAAGGATAGCAAGTACTATGTTAAGGTCTCAGATCTAGGACAAGTAGGGCTAGGCACTCCCCTACTTTTTCATTGGCTCTCCAGCTGGCATCTGCACCTATAGCAAAAAGACTCGAAAGAACATTGGTATTTGGACCAAACTAATTACTTGACTGGCAAACAGTACAACCAACATAGTCATTATTTGCAATATGCAAAGGTGTACATGAGAAAGCCCCTTCTCAACGTGGTCATAATTTAAAGCATCATTTTGACTCTTTTTTTCTTAACCCCCCCATAGGGCTGACCATAACGCTTTTGCATTTTATCACAGCTATCAATATAACAGACTTCCTCACTGAATGTGACCAGTATATAGCCTTTTACATAGCTCGCAGCCAATGTTTTTTTCAAAGGATACATAGATATTCGGCATCATCAAGAAAAATAGACATAATCCTAGTAGGGTATGCAGGGTACAGTAAAAATGCAGGATACAGTAATAATGCAGGATACAGTCTTATTAGCACAGACACTTCCTTGTGGCAGACTCAACAAAGGGTAACACACTCACAGATGCTTTCATGGGGCTGGTTGATCTCAGATTTAGGCTGGGGAATTCCTTTAGATGCCACTGGTTGCCTGGATCCGCTGGAGCTGGATTCATGATGACTAGTTCTTCTGGTGCTGGACTGGATCCTGTTCATGATGCCAAATTGCAGTGGCCCGGTCTGGGGTGGCCCCAATGCTATACTCGGTTCCCCAGACACTGTCAAGGTGTCACCACGTGTTGCTGCTCTCTGGAAGTGATGGTAAGGAATGGTGCACCCCAATGGTAAATAAGTCCAGAGAATCAGTGTCTGCAGTTAACCAGTATACTTCTTTACTGAAGGAATTCAGGTGCAAAACAATACAGGTGAGGCATAGGGCTGGCTTTTCTAGTCTCCTCCCTGGCAGAAGAAGCGTTTGATGCTGAGGATAGGCATGAGCTAGCTATCTCTCTCTTCAGAAGGCTTGTAACCTGGTCAAAGGCTGGTGATCTAGGGTCTGTGGCAGTGTATCCCCATCTTAGGATATTCTTCTGATCACTCAGTAGTCTGGCAGAGTCTCCTCTTCACAGCACTGGTCCCTAACTGCAGAACACTAGGAGCCCTGACTAGTTTCTTTATATACCCTTTTTAGCTAGACTCAAATCTTCTACTGGGAGGAGAGGGGCGGAGTGGAGAAGCTCAGCACAAACAGATACATTGCAAAACTTTCCATCTCTCATAGATTTACATTAGAGCTTAAATGATACTCAATGGAAATGAGTTTTTCCAGACATAGCAGTTTTCCAGACATAACAACAGAGCTAAACTAGACATTCAAAAGCTCTGTCTGTCTGGTTTTGGTTGGTAAACGACATCTGGCTTTTCCCTCCAAAACATGCTCTTCTTTAAACACTGTGGAAAATTACCAGCTTCTTATTCAAAGTCCCAAAAGTCTCTCAGTATTCATTAACCATTTTCACAGAGCCTTGCAAATACAGTGCAAATGAACAGGATATTACATAATACATATAAAATGCAATTAAACTGTACTAAAACAGTGCAAGTTAACTCTTTCAAGTGAAATAAAGTAAGACATTTTAACTTTGCATAGGGGATCCTGGGGCAAATGTCCAAAAATGTCCAGACTTCATAGTACACCTGCTCCAGGGCACTACAGACCTACAACTATCAGACATTGGGGAAATATCCTAGCCTTATGCCCTTAATGTCAAAGATTGTAATACCCCTTTAAAAATGGTAAAGAAAAAAGTAAACTAAAAAAAAAAATGAAAATTGCTGGATTTTAAGTGAAAAAGCACACACTGATAAAACATATGAATTGAAAATGTAGTACTGAGAGTTGCTTTGCTTTCTTTCTGTGTCGTAAAGAACATTCTATTTGTTCTTAATATTATCTCATGTTGCATTTCAATTCCAATTATTTCAAAAGCAGTGATGGTTACCTGGGTGGATTTGTAGCTTCATCAGCACAGAATTGTCTTTTAGTAATAATAGATGTTTTGCCCTCAGCAGCTGGGGCTTACAACTGTAGATTGTGCTATACCTGAAAGTATGGTAGACTGGCACTTGGCATGCTTAATCAGCTTCTATAGCCATCTGCGTTCACCCTGTGCTTATTTAGGAAAATATGCAACCTGTCACATCCTATTGATTGAGTGATAAAAATACAGATCAGCACAATGATTTCTTCATCTACAGCACATGCATATTAGATATGTTGTTATATTCTAATATCATGAAGTCATCCACAGCACAGTCATCAAGCAGGGAAATGTCACCTAGTGAATCCTGTTATAAAGAATAATTGTATCTAAAAATATTTCAGCCGCCAGCCTCCAAGATATTGCTCTGCAGACAATAAATTTGTTAAAAGGGAGAAAATACATTAGCAGATACAGTATATCAGAGAATTCATAAACAAAAGCGCTGAAACAAAGATCCAAATGAGCTATGGAAGCATCTTTATGTGAACATATAGCTGCTCCTGACTCAATCTTTCCCAGAATGAAATAGAGAAAATATGAAAGAATAAGCGCACATAGAAATAAAAGAATGAAGAAATGAAAAAATATTAATTTTAGATAAACATATCAATTTTCTGCCAAATAAGCACATACAGTAAATCTTAAAGAAAACCTTCTTACATATATACATAACTAAGAGGATCCAAGGTTTTAAGCACACCAGCTCACAAGTCCCCTTGCTCACTTTTATTAGAATCCAGACTGCTCTGTCTACTCTGCATTCCTGAGAGCTCATAATTACTCTTTTAAGCTGAGTTCTTATTACTTTAGGTTCATTTTTATAATAATTTTTATACATAGAATTGACTGCTGTTTTAATAACTTTTAACCCTTAAGATGCCATGGTCAAATGTGACCACCGAATCTGAACAAGCAAAAACAAGCATTTCCAGGTGTGCTTTGGCTCCCCCCTGTTGAGGATTGGGGGAACCATATGCAGTGTTCAGCAGCCTCTGTCCTCCTGAATGACAAGAGGCTGCCTCACATTAATCCCTACAAAGGCCCTGCCTATGGCAGGGCTCCATAGGAACATAGTGTATTTATCATACACTCCAAAGCAAATGCATTGGAGTGTACAAGAGAACCAATGTAATAATTGCTTGTTATAATTCCCTATGGGAACTATAAAAAGTGTCTAACAAATAAATGTTTTTAAAAATAAAAAAATATAAAAATTCGAATCACCTCCCTTTCCCCAAAATGTAAATAAAAATATGTAAAAAATAAAAAATACACATCATGGGCATCGCTACATGCAAAAAAGCCATACTATTAAAATATAAAAAACATGTATCACATATTACAAACAGTGAAATGGGAAAAAAAATCTAAATTGCCCATTTGCCTTTTTTTTGTCACCTCACCTCCCACAAAAAATTCAATAAAAAATTATCAAAAAGTCATATACACCCCAAAATGTTATCAATGAAAAGTACTTATTATCCCACAAAAAAATGAGCCCTTGCACAACTTTGTATGCATAACTACAAAAAAGTAAAGGGGTCAGAATATGGTGATGAAAAGAAAAAAAACTATTCAAGGTTTTTCTTTTTTGTAATATTAAAACGCAATAAAAACTAGACATATGTGGTATTGACACAATCATACTCTCCTTAAGAATGAAAGTAACAGGTCAGTTTTGCCATATAGGGAACATAGTAAAAAAACAAAACCCATAGAACTGTTGCAGAATATTTTTTTTCCAATTTCACCCATTTGGAATTTTTTTCAGCTCCCCACTATACACACATACACAATATTAAATGGCGGAATTAGAAAGTGAAACTTGTCCCGCAAAAAACAAGCCCGCAAAACCAAGTGAACGTAAAAATAAAAAAGATATGGCAGGAAGTGAAAAATGAAAACACAAAAAATTAAAAACCATCTGACGGTGAAAGGGTTAACTAGCCCTTCTTTTAATGATTAAACTTTATGTGATACTTATAATTTGTAACTGACATATTAATTGTGCATACAAACAGCAGCCAATCTAAACAAGCAAATGGCTAGTATGTAGTGTTGAGCGAACCCAAACTGTAAAGTTCAGGTCCGTATCGAGCTTTGTGAGTTTGGATACCCGGACTCGAACTTTGACGGAAAAGTTTGAGTTCGGTGTTCAGGCATTTAATAATGCTTGTTGAAAGGCTGCAGGGTGCATCCAGTTCCTTCACATTGTATCCCAACCGGTCCCCTGTTGAAAGCACAGAGTTGGCACCTGCAGCCCATGGGCATCTGTCTTTTACTTCACCCCCTTGCAAACAGCCATGCTGTCTGACCCTGCTGCTGCTTGCCTGTCTGCTTTGCAGCGTAACTTCGGCCTTCCAGCTCACCGCCTCATATGCGACTTACCCACAAGGTGGAGATCCACCTTGCACATGCTGGAAAGACTGTGCGAGCAGAAGAAGGCGATTGTGGTTTCAGCTGCAGCATGCACAGGTGAGTTGCTCTGCAGAACTGCACCACTTAACCGCCAATGAGTGGGACTCCATGCGGGACAAGTGTGCCATGTTGCACTGTTTCGAGTACTTCACCAACATGGACAGTGCCGATGACGCCATGCTCAGTGTTACTATCCCACTTTTATGTTTCCTTGAAAAAACACTTTGGGTGATGATGGAAGAGGATGTGGCACAGGAGTAAGAGGAGGAGGAAGAGGTATAATGTCCACGGTCATCAGGCCAGTCATTCACAAGTGGCTCGGAGGGTGGGTTCCTGCACAACTATCCAGCCAGGGCACAGTTCTGGAGGATGTGGAGGAGGAGGATAATGTGGAGGAGGAAACGTGTTCACAGCAGGGTTACACCCAAAGCAGTTCATGGGCATCACTGGAGCCTGGCTGGGGGGATACAGAGGACACAGATGATACACCTCCCACAGAGGACAGCTTGTGATTGCCTCTGGGCAGCCTGACACACATGAGCGATTACATGCTGCAGTGCTTGCTCAATGACCGCTGAGTTGCCCACATTCTAACCAGTGCTGATTACTGGGTGGCCACCCTTCTGGATCCCCGCTACAAGGACAACGTGCCATCCTTAATTCCGTCACTGGAGCGCAATAGGAAGATGTGCGAGTACAAGTGTATACTGGTAGACGAGCTGCTGTTGGCATTCCCACCTGACAGCGGGGGCTCAGTAGATGCACAAGGTGAAGGCAGAGGAGGAGGAAGAAGTCGCCAACGCAGCTGGGGCACCGCCAGCACCTGAGAAGGAAGGGTTAGCATGGCCGAAATGTGGAAAAGCTTTGTCAGCATGCTACAACAACCAGCACCACCAGCTGATATGAAACATCTTAGCAGGAGGCAGCATTTCAGCAACATGGTGGAACAGTACGTGTGCACACTCCTACACGTACTGACTGATGGGTCTGCCCCATTCAACTTCTGGGTCTCCAAATTGGGCACATGGCCTGAGCTTGCCCTTTATGCCTTGGAGGTGCCAGTGTATTGTTCGAACGTGTGTTTAGCACGGCAGGGGGGATGATCACAGACAAGCGCAGCCGCCTGTCCACAGCCAATGTGGACAAGCTCACGTTCATTAAAATGAACCAGGCATGGATCCCACAGGACTTGTCCATACCTTGTGCTGAGTAGACAAGTATACCGGCCGTACCCAGTCATTGTTATACTCCAGCGCACTTTCTCTTTGCATTCCATTTCTATTTCCCAATGTTTTGGGGTCTTCCCAAATTTATAAAAAAAATAAAAAATAAAAACTGTGTTGGCTACCTACTCCTCCTCCACCGCTGCTTCCACCTACACTGCCACGTCCACTGCCTCCTCAACTTCCTACTCCACTTTGACCTCCGCCTCCTAGTTCAAGATTATTATTTTAATTTTTTTTCTATTCTATGTTGTTTTAAGTAATTTCTCTATCCACATTTGGCTTCCTTTTCCAGCTCTCTAGCCTTTACTATGTCTATTTTACAGGCATTTTAGTGCCCCAAAGTTCGGGTCCCTATTGACTTCAATGGGGTTCGTGGTCAAGTTTGGGTCAAGTTCGGGTCTCGAACCCAAACTTTGAGCCGAAATTTGGCCAAACCTGGCGAACCCAAACTTACAGGTGTTCACTCATCCCTTGCAGTATGTTATCAAAAGCCTGTCATAAGAAAATAGATGGCTTCCTGACTAACGCATACTCTCAGTTGACACTGTAGTTGGACGGCAATTAATAATACTACACAAATGAAGCACATATTAACATACCATTAAAATATAAAAATAATATTTAGAAGAGATTAGCACTCCATTTCCAGGATCACTATGAGAAACAATTTATTTCATAGACCATTTGCATATAAATAGTAAGCATAAAATAAAGAATACAGTAAAAACTAAATATAGAGATATTAAAAATAAAAATACTAAAAATAGTTAAAACAGACACAGTCTGTATGTAACCAATAGTGGCAATTCTGACCTAGAAGCGCAATCGTTATTAATAAATAAATTGCGCCAGGTTCTGAAATGTCCACCCAGTTCCCTCAGTTTCCAGAGTGTATATTGCGCAATCATAGTTCACTCCACTAGCATTAACTCAGTGGACATATAATGCGCCTCAAATGTCTCTGTAGTTATATGATCACAAGTGACATCTGTTATGTTAAAGCATTGCTGCAGCTCTATATTCACAAATGTCATCTTTTGTGTTCAATTGATACTTTGTGTCCGCTTATTATGCACACAAACTCTGTCTCAACATTTAAGCATCGGGTGGGCTTTAACAATAATGTACAATATGTCACCATTTAGGCAAATGGTCACTCTATGCTGATAATGTCCAGTAAGGATATAGAGATATTTTATTCCAGATTAAGAATCGTTCCCATATATTCCAGTATTCAGATCTCATACAAGTATCCATGCAGGGGTTAAAAACTCAATATCGGGTATCTGTATTTAATGTCTTTCCATAATGAGCTAGAGTTAGAATAGCTTCCTTACTCACGGTTTCTAATCATAATTCTTATGCTTTTTCTTCTCATCTAGAAATAAATTAACTTACAGGATGAAGATCAATGGATGGGAGCATCTATTCATATCTAGATGAGAAGAAAAATCATAAGAAATAGAAATACACAATAACTAATAAAAACAAGAATAAAAATAAAAATAAAAAGATGAATGTAGACAAAGAAATTAATACAATATGCGGAATCCACCATAAGACATAAATATAATATTTAAGTATATAATCTTATGTAGATATAAGAACCGCATTAGAACCGCACCAGGACCACATTCGCTTTTTGTTGAGTTCCCACAAATTTACTGATGGATATGCACATATAGATATTAATAATTAATCTATCTGAACACCACTGATGTGAAGATATAGATTTTTATATTTATCAATTTATGAACTCTTGCATTTGAAGAGGTATATATATACCCCTCTAAAAATATATAGAGCTGCAAATGAAAAATATTTTGTTACTACTCTATCACTATTGGGTGAACAACACCTATAAGAATCATGCGATGCATATAAGAAGTATAACACACCAGATTCCTCTTAGGATTTCTCCAATATAATGCCCAGAGTAGGAACTGCAATGGATTCCATTCCAACTTTTGCGGATACCTCAATAACATACGGGATCATAGAGTATTTAAAGCCGTTACCGATTACACAGGGGTTGACCACTGAAGAAGGAACAAGGCCAATGTTCTGAAATGCGTCTGGTGTCTAAATATTCCTTATGTATGGACGCCCTAACATGGACTCTTGCCTATAACAAACATCATATGGAGCTCTCAGAGATCAAGTCCATTTGAAGTACAGAGACGGACTGCCGGCTTTCATGCACCACGTGGTACGCTGACTGTGTGCCTCTTCAGCACACGAGCAAAGCTTACCATACACGGACCCACAAGCAAGAGAGCAGATTCGGAGGTAAGACTGTAGTGCCGAAGACCACTTGAGACGCCACAACAGGCACTGGACCCCGATCCCTCAGCAGCAAACCGTGAGTAAGGAAGCTATTCTAACTCGTGTACGCATTATGGAAAAACATTAAATGTAGATATCTCACTGCTTGAGAAAGATCCCAGTAAGCGGATCGAAACGTTGCGTGTCTGGTGAATAAAGCCGTTTTTCTACCTTTTTACTACTTGGATGTGCTGTGGAATTTTTCTATTTTTATCCCAATTGCTATATAGAATTTTAAGAGAGATTTTGAATTTTTAACCCCTGGAAACTGAGGGAACTGGGTGGACATTTCCGAACCTGGTGCAATTTATTTATTAATAACAATTGCGCTTCTAGGTCAGAATTGCCACTATTGGTTACATACAGACTGTGTCTGTTTTAACTATTTTTAGTATTTTTATTTTTAATATGTCTATATTTTGTTTTTACTGTATTCTTTATTTTATGTTTGCTATTTATATGCAAATGGTCTATGAAATAAATTGTTTATCATAGTGATCCTGGAAGTGGAGTGCCAATCTCCTCTAAATATTCTCAATTCAACTACCCCTAAGGACAGGGTGAGTCATAGAGATTAGTGCACCCTTTCCACACAGTGTACAGGAGAGCCACCTTATTTCTCTATATTTAAATATAAAAAGGTTTATCCCATACGGCAAACAACAAAATGGAAAACATTGTGACTCACCATCAGACTTCTAAACTAATCAAATTGGTGCGAATTTTCCAAAAACGTAGGTCAAAACTAAATCTGATTTTGTTTTTATTCTATTTAGGTAAATTTCAAAAAATTATATCAGCCATTTTTTAGATGAAGAGAGGAGAGAGGAAAAAGGAGGTTTACATGACCCCAGCAGACATTTGCTATCAAAAAGCAAAACATTTTCAGACCATTTTTTGTTCTATAACTTTAAAATCCTATAGTTCATTTTGTTTCTAAAGGGGATGTTGGCTACCACCAGCAACCATGTGTTTGCCTGTAGCCATTACTAATGCTGTCTTGCCATTAACAAGCTTGACATTAGTTGCATACAGTTCTAGAGACTCTAGAATATCATTCACCACTTTTCAGGACAATTTAAGCACTTTCGATTAGATTTCAATTTTTTCAGACAAAAATCTAATCACCCGCAGATTTAGTTGAAATGAATTGGAAATTATTTTCAAAAAACTTACTCACTACTCATCATCTCATGGTGATATCAGTTTACTAGCAGTGGAAATCTGTCAGTTAATTCTGTGAGATAGTACAGTGCACAAAAAAACTGGGGAAATGGCAGCGCCAACTCTTCTACATACGCATATATGCACAGAAATATTTTATATAGAACCTTTAGTGACCTAAGTTCATTCAAGAGACCCAGGGAAGACCAAGGTGTTTCAAATTTAATACTACGACAAATTTACGACTGCCTAAAAACAACTTTAATCATTGGCAGCATCTATTTGCTAGACCATCCTGATGACTACTTCACTATCTTATGTGTCATCTTCTATTGAAAGTGTCTGAATCCCCTCACTGTGTATAGAATAGGTGATACAAACACTGGGTTCAAATTCCTTCTATACAGTTTGCACATTGTTGGAAGGTGCAAGGGTCCGTCATTGACAGAAGGTACGTGTCACTGAGGTTCCTGGCCTCGGTAAGATAGGAACCGGTTATTTTGTGTGTCAGCCGCAGCCAGTGCTCGCTGACACAGTTTTTTCTTAGTGTAGCTGAAAAGTCGATCCGGGCCGGTTCTTATTGGGAGCAGCCAAAGAGCATGGTGGGTGGCTGCTCCCCACGTCCAGGCCAGGTTTTGGGTTGGGGTTTAAAAACCCAGCCAGCAGCACAGCTGGGTGTGGAATGAACCTCCAGGTGATAGTGGAGCTCTGTGTTTTGGAAGCTGAGGAGTCCTACCATACTGCAAGGCTGAGAGCTGCCAGCTGGAAGCCAGGCGCCCTATAGCCTTCTGTGGACTGCCAGGTGGCATGTTTCTTTGACTTCTGTGGACTTTTGCTGTGTGAATTAACACGAGGATTCCTGCAGTATGAATTAACACCAGGGCCCTGCCTAGTATTGTGTTTTTTCCTGCCTTTTTTTGTGTGAATAAACACTGACTTTAGTTTATCAACCGTGGTCTTGCCTCTGTATTGAGTCCGCTTACCCTGCCTACCAGAGCAAATCCCTACAACATTGACACCCAAGGAGTTAATGTTGCAATGCATAATATCAAATGCTGATTGTCTGCCAAGGCACAAATTGATAATCTGATTTCAATTCCAGACTTCCTGCTTAATAAAAAGGAGTTTATCATGCAAATCTGTTGGTAATGAAATTTGGTTACCCAATTAATCCCTTTTTATCTGTTCTTTCCCAAGCTATTTGTTTTAGCAATAAAGCATTATGGAAGCATTTTCATTTCAGCTTATTTGGTTTTGCTCTTCTCTCGATTGTGATTTTAGACCACAATTTTTTTATTGTGCCTTCAGACACATCAGAGGCAGGGACCATATTATGTCCACGTCAGATAGAAAATATCATTTAGAATAATGAATATCTTTACATCTTCTTATTCCTGATGGAAAGTTGAAAGTAAGTGTTCATTATTTAGATCATGTAGTAACCATAATATAGGAAAAGTGCTTGCTGACAGGTACGTGTGAATCAATCTAGCACCATATAAAGAGAAATAATCAAGCTCTTTTCAAATAAAATAAAATATAAAATGATTGCCTGTGAGTGAGGAGCAGAAAAGCACATCTTATCAACATTTCATGTAAGAAAAATGATTGCCATTTTGCAGCAATAGAAGCATATTGTGCCGAGTGCTTATCTTGTCACTTCAGTGCAGTTTCAACTATTTAGTAGGAGCCGTTATGAGCAGCTGACTTTTTTAACTCCCCCAAAAATGATTCAATGCACATATCTGAAATCAGCAAAAGATCCGGTCAATATATTTCATTCTATTAGTGCCCCATAAATAAGTATGTTACTCAGTTATACAGAACTGTATGGCCTGAGCTGTTTTATACTAATTGACACTTAAGAAAACAGAAAACTTCTTCTCTACAGCAGTGGTTTTAATAGCAAGGCACTAATAAGATACTGTATCCAAGAAATGGTGCAAAAGCTCAAACAGGGGTATGCTATAGCTATAGTGTATGAAGAGGTAGCAGCTGTATCTGGGCATTCATACCTGAGGGGATCCAAAGATAAGATAAGTAGGTAGGGGCTCAAGTTATCCCTCTGAGCCTTAATCTATTTGAAAATCTATAATGAAAAAAATATCTACCTATACAGATATAGAAGAAGGAACAGGGAACACGAAAGCTTTATTAACTGATCTGCTTCATAAAAACTCTAGATTTTAGATTATAACTTAACCATTGGTGACATGCAAGTACATGTACGGCGGATGTTGTAGCAGACGGTTCCAACTCCAAAGCTGATCAGGACCCATAGCCACATAGCAGACACCCGAGTCTGGTGTCTGCAATCAGTAATAATCGCAATCTCAGACTACATATGTTGTGGTCAATTGTGACCTTGGCATCTGAGGCGGTTTTTCCTAGGAGATCTGCAAATATGCAATACCCCACATTTCTAATTCATTGCAGTGTAAGGGAAAAGTGATCTAAAGATGACATATTCAAGCCCCCTGGGGTGCTTAAATTATTATTATTTTTTTAACAGAATATTTTGAAAAGTTTTGAATTAACCATGCTAAACTGCTGATCTACTCGGTAGGGACTGGAGAGAGTAGAACAAAAATACCCTCGGAGCTTTTATCAACAGGGGTAGTGTGAATATTAAGTTTTTTTTCTGCTATATTGTGCTTCTTAAGTGCACTAGAGAGAAATTCACTGTGAATGGCTCTCTGTAAGGAGCTGAATCACAAACTCAGTCGAAGGAGACATCTTGCTGAATAGCACAACAGTCACTCAGGGCAGAGGGAAGGATTTGTGAAGCAGCTTATTGTAGAGAGTGAATCTCTGTCTTGGACGCTCATAGGAGTAGAATCTGGCAGGATGAAATTTAATATTTGCACTACTCCTGATGAGAAATGCCTTAAAAAGTATGTTTCCACTGCTTTCCCCTACCCCTGCAATTGTTGTTTGCACTTAATTATTGCTGACAGACTCTCTTTAAGAAACAATCCAATTAATCCCTTTTTATGGAGGTTTTTAGCAAGCAGCAAAGTCAAGAATCCTTTTATTTTCCCTGTTATTTCTTCTGCATGCAAAACAAAGGCAGAACTTTGAAAGGATGCTCGGTTAAAAAATAAAGCAAAACAGAGTTTCTTATTACATGTTTCATTCATTAGTGTAGTAAGCCACCCAGTCTCTTGTGTGCTTTTATTCACAATATGAATAGGAACAAATGACAATGCCGTACCACCTCACTCCCATGCAACTGGCTTGGCACACACCAGCCCACAAGGAGCATATTAATATACTGTATGTGTGTCAACAGCACCCTAGGAAGATGGCTGGCTGCCAGTTCTCAGCTGAAGAATCTAAAACGGCATTAAAGCATAACCATTCTTTAAAATAAGGTGTGTGGAGACTGGTTAGAGACTGTAGGTTTAGGTGACGGAATTTTCATGCCAGTAATTTTTTGCAGTATTTATATGAGCTCTTAGTTGTAGATTTCCAGATTGCAGAGGGTTAATTATCTCTAGTTTGCACTCAGGACAAAGAACTAAAAAAAGTTTATTCGTCTGCTGTATGCAGGTAAATTTCATTAGCACTCTGATTATTTCCTGCCATCAATGCTAATTAAGCAGAAGCACCTCTGACTACCTAGGGTCTGGAAGGTCTTCTAGCCGCTTAGTCACCGCTCAGTTACAGTTTGATAACATCACGGATATGAACTGCATGCTTGTAGATGTGCATCTGTGAGGCAATTAGCTGGCCAGATCTCACTGGCAGACTTATTATAAGCACTCTTACCCACTGTAACGCTACATCTGCATGACTATGCAGCATGAAAAATTTTTTAAATTACTGTTGGTGGTGATTAAAAGGGCCAACGACTAGATATGATCTGCTGTTACATTACATAGCATCCAAACTGCTACTGTATGCTCAGTGACTTGGAAGAGAGAATCTATTCAGAACATTGATCCACAGTGGAAATGTTGGATACAAAGTGAAGATAAAGGGACACTTATATCAGAAAGGGCTAGTTTTAAACAATTTTTAAGTTATTTTTTGCCTTTTTTTATGTCAGTTGTATGCCATCAAAAATTAAACACAAAATATTCTCCTTCTGTAGCAGCCAACCCTCCTATATACTGTAGATACTGTAGATGTAGTAATCCATTGTCAGTTTACTGCTGCTGTGAGAGGAAAATTGTATATGCAAGCTAATCCTCATTATAATGCTGGATGTAGAATGTGAGTAAAGGCTTTATTAGACAGCCAGATGAGGCAAGCAATTGTTGGGAGGGAAGCATTCCTTCCTGGTAATCGCCTGCTCATCAGCTGAGGAGACCACTGCTATTATATGCAGCAATCTCCTCCTCAGTATAGGGAAGAGCGATCGTCATGCCATCGCTCTTCCCCATACTGAATCATTTTTTGCTGGCAGCAGATCTTGATTGCACACCATGATCTGCTGCCTACAAATTATGATCTTTAAACCTGTTAAAAGATTAATGCTCATTCATTGGGTTATCGGCAGCAGTATTACACTGCCAGATTATCGCTAACAAGCATTACTGTAAAGGCTCGTTAACAATCATCTGGCAGACATCTTGTCTTAAAGGAGTTCTGTAGATTTTTATTACTGATGGTCTATCCTTTGAATATATTATCATCATCTGATTGGCAGGGATCTGATACCCAGGACCACCGCAATCAGCTGTTTGAGAAGGCAGTGGCACTGGCAGTAGTGCCGTGGCCTTCTCACTGTTTCCCACAGGAAACCGCGCACGGTCTTGGGTGTCGGACCTCTGCCGATTAGATATTGATGATCTATCTATAGGACATATCATCAGGGATAAAAAGCTACAGAACCCTTTTAAGTTGTATGGCAACTCTATTGTTCTCTTGATAGGCCTAGATAAATATGACCACAGAAGAACATTTCATTAGTGTATTGTGTGATGCTATAATTGAGTCAGTTACCCCCGACCCTCTCTGGTCAGAGTGATGACCTGACTAAACCAAGATTGTTAGTCATACTAAAAGTGAAAACAAAAAGGAAGTTAAACAGCCAGGGCAGGAAGCAAAATGCATGGAGTGGCTTCAAAAAGTTATGTACAGAAAAACCACCATCCTGTGTTATATATAAAAAAAATGACATTGGATAGTCACTAGAGTTGAGCGAACACCTGGATGTTCGGGTTCGAGAAGTTCGGCCGAACATCCCGGAAATGTTCGGGTTCGGGATCCGAACCCGATCCGAACTTCGTCCCGAACCCGAACCCCATTGAAGTCAATGGGGACCCGAACTTTTCGGCACTAAAAAGGCTGTAAAACAGCCCAGGAAAGAGCTAGAGGGCTGCAAAAGGCAGCAACATGTAGGTAAATCCCCTGCAAACAAATGTGGATAGGGAAATGAATTAAAATAAAAATTAAATAAATAAAAATTAACCAAAATCAATTGGAGAGAGGTTCCATAGCAGAGAATCTGGCTTCCCGTCACCCACCACTGGAACAGTCCATTCTCAGATATTTAGGCCCCGGCACCCAGGCAGAGGAGAGAGGTCCCGTAACAGAGAATCTGTCTTCATGTCAGCAGAGAATTAGTCTGCATGTCATAGCAGAGAATGAGGCTTCACGTCAGCCACCACTGCAACAGTCCATTGGCATATATTTAGGCCCAGCACCCAGGCAGAGGAGGGAGGTCCCGTAACAGAGAATCTGTCTTCATGTCAGCAGAGAATTAGTCTGCATGTCATAGCAGAGAATGAGGCTTCACGTCAGCCACCACTGCAACAGTCCATTGGCATATATTTAGGCCCAGCACACACACAGGCAGAGGAGAGAGGTCCCGTAACAGAGAATCTGGCTTCATGTCAGCAGAGAATCAGTCTGCATGTCATAGCAGAGAATGAGGCTTCACGTCAGCCACCACTGCAACAGTCCATTGGCATATATTTAGGCCCAGCACACACACAGGCAGAGGAGAGAGGTCCCGTAACAGAGAATCTGGCTTCATGTCAGCAGAGAATCAGTCTGCATGTCATAGCAGAGAATGAGGCTTCACGTCAGCCACCACTGCAACAGTCCATTGGCATATATTTAGGCCCAGCACCCAGGCAGAGGAGGGAGGTCCCGTAACAGAGAATCTGTCTTCATGTCAGCAGAGAATTAGTCTGCATGTCATAGCAGAGAATGAGGCTTCACGTCAGCCACCACTGCAACAGTCCATTGGCATATATTTAGGCCCAGCACACACACAGGCAGAGGAGAGAGGTCCCGTAACAGAGAATCTGGCTTCATGTCAGCAGAGAATCAGTCTGCATGTCATAGCAGAGAATGAGGCTTCACGTCAGCCACCACTGCAACAGTCCATTGGCATATATTTAGGCCCAGCACACACACAGGCAGAGGAGAGAGGTCCCGTAACAGAGAATCTGGCTTCATGTCAGCAGAGAATCAGTCTGCATGTCATAGCAGAGAATGAGGCTTCACGTCAGCCACCACTGCAACAGTCCATTGGCATATATTTAGGCCCAGCACCCAGGCAGAGGAGGGAGGTCCCGTAACAGAGAATCTGTCTTCATGTCAGCAGAGAATTAGTCTGCATGTCATAGCAGAGAATGAGGCTTCACGTCAGCCACCACTGCAACAGTCCATTGGCATATATTTAGGCCCAGCACCCAGGCAGAGGAGGGAGGTCCCGTAACAGAGAATCTGTCTTCATGTCAGCAGAGAATTAGTCTGCATGTCATAGCAGAGAATGAGGCTTCACGTCAGCCACCACTGGAACAGTCCATTCTCAGATATTTAGGCCCCGGCACCCAGGCAGAGGAGAGAGGTCCCGTAACAGAGAATCTGTCTTCATGTCAGCAGAGAATTAGTCTGCATGTCATAGCAGAGAATGAGGCTTCACGTCAGCCACCACTGCAACAGTCCATTGGCATATATTTAGGCCCAGCACCCAGGCAGAGGAGAGAGGTCCCGTAACAGACAATCTGGCTTCATGTCAGCAGAGAATCAGTCTGCATGTCATAGCAGAGAATCAGGCTTCACGTCACCCACCACTGCAACAGTCCATTGTCATAAATTTAGGCCCAGCACTAGTGTTGAGCGGCATGTCCCATATTCGAATTCGCGAAATTTTGTGAATATTCGAAAGAATATTCGTAAAATATTCGCGATTATTCAAATTCGTTATTATTTCGCATATGCGATAATTCGAATTATCGCATAATACATATGCTATGCAAAATTCACATGTGCGCTAATGAAATCGCCTTACGAAGATTCGCAACTCAATTCAATCACTAATGTATGAATGCAATGCCCTTTGCCTCTGTTCTGGGACAAGTGTAGATATTCGCATGTGCGCTAATAAAATCGCCTTACGAAGATTCGCACCTCAATCACTTTCTAGGGAATGTGAGACTTTTGGGAATCAATCGAGATACAGTGGGGGGTGATGACAGTAGTTGACAGAGTACAGATCAATGTAATCTGTAAGGTGGAAAGTAAAATAAAAAATACGAATATTCGTAAATCGAATTTTACGAAGTTCTACGTATTCGCGAATATAGTGCTATACTATATGAATGCACAGGCCTTTGCCTCTCTGTTCTGGGGACAAGTGTAGATATTTGCATTTGCGTTAATAAAATCGCCTTACGAAGATTCGCAGCTCAATTCAATCACTAATGTATGAATGCAAAGCCCTTTGCCTCTGTTCTGGGACAAGTGTAGATATTCGCATGTGCGCTAATAAAATCGCCTTACGAAGATTCGCAACTCAATTCACTAATGTATGAATGCAAAGCCCTTTGCCTCTGTTCTGGGACGTGCCGATATTCGCATGTGCGCTAATAAAATCGCCTTACGAAGATTCGCAGCTCAATTCAATCACTAATGTATGAATGCAAAGCCCTTTGCCTCTGTTCTGGGACAAGTGTAGATATTCGCATGTGCGCTAATAAAATCGCCTTACGAAGATTCGCAACTCAATTCACTAATGTATGAATGCAAAGCCCTTTGCCTCTGTTCTGGGACGTGCCGATATTCGCATGTGCGCTAATAAAATCGCCTTACGAAGATTCGCGCCTCAATCACTTTCTAGGCAATGTGAGTAAGATCTGAGCTGTTGGACCTTTGGGAAACAATCAATTATATGTGTACTGTAATTTTGTGGGGGGGGGGGGGGGGAAACAAAAAACGAATATTCGTTTTTACGAATATATAGCACTATATTCGAAATATTCGCGAAATCGCGAAGTTGCGATATTCGCGAAAAAAATTTGCTTTTCGAATATTCGCGCTCAACACTACCCAGCACCCAGGCAGAGGAGAGAGGTCCCGTAACAGAGAATCTGGCTTCATGTCAGCAGAGAATCAGTCTTCATATCATAGCAGAGAATCAGGCTTCACGTCACCCACCACTGTAAGAGTCAATTTTCATAAATTTAGGCCCAGAACCCAGGCAGAGGAGAAAGGTCCCGTAACAGACAATCTGGCTTCATGTCAGCAGAGAATCAGTCTTCATATCATAGCAGAGAATCAGGCTTCACGTCACCCACCACTGCAACAGTCAATTGTCATAAATTTAGGCCCAGCACCCAGGCAGAGGAGAGAGCTCCCGTAACAGAGGATCTGGCTTCATGTCAGCAGAGAATCAGTCTGCATGTCATAGCAGAGAATGAGGCTTCACGTCACCCACCACTGCAACAGTCCATTGGCATATATTTAGGCCTAGCACACAGGCAGAGCAGAGAGGTCCCGTAACAGACAATCTGGCTTCATGTCAGCAGAGAATCAGTCTGCATGTCATAGCAGAGAATGAGGCTTCACGTCACCCACCACTGCAACAGTCCATTGGCATATATTTAGGCCTAGCACACAGGCAGAGCAGAGAGGTCCCGTAACAGACAATCTGGCTTCATGTCAGCAGAGAATCAGTCTGCATGTCATAGCAGAGAATGAGGCTTCACGTCACCCACCACTGCAACAGTCCATTGGCATATATTTAGGCCTAGCACACAGGCAGAGCAGAGAGGTCCCGTAACAGACAATCTGGCTTCATGTCAGCAGAGAATCAGTCTGCATGTCATAGCAGAGAATGAGGCTTCACGTCACCCACCACTGCAACAGTCCATTGGCATATATTTAGGCCTAGCACACAGGCAGAGCAGAGAGGTCCCGTAACAGACAATCTGGCTTCATGACAGCAGAGAATTAGTCTGCATGTCATAGCAGAGAATGAGGCTTCACGTCAGCCACCACTGCAACAGTCCATTGGCATATATTTAGGCCCAGCACCCAGGCAGAGGAGAGAGGTCCCGTAACAGACAATCTGGCTTCATGTCAGCAGAGAATTAGTCTGCATGTCATAGCAGAGAATCAGGCTTCACGTCAGCCACCACTGCAACAGTCCATTGTCATAAATTTAGGCCCAGCACCCAGGCAGAGGAGAGAGGTCCCGTAACAGACAATCTGGCTTCATGTCAGCAGAGAATTAGTCTGCATGTCATAGCAGAGAATGAGGCTTCACGTCAGCCACCACTGCAACAGTCCATTGGCATATATTTAGGCCTAGCACACAGGCAGAGCAGAGAGGTCCCGTAACAGACAATCTGGCTTCATGACAGCAGAGAATCAGTCTGCATGTCATAGCAGAGAATCAGGCTTCACGTCAGCCACCACTGCAACAGTCCATTGTCATAAATTTAGGCCCAGAACCCAGGCAGAGGAGAAAGGTCCCGTAACAGACAATCTGGCTTCATGTCAGCAGAGAATCAGTCTTCATATCATAGCAGAGAATCAGGCTTCACGTCACCCACCACTGCAACAGTCAATTTTCATAAATTTAGGCCCAGAACCCAGGCAGAGGAGAAAGGTCCCGTAACAGACAATCTGGCTTCATGTCAGCAGAGAATCAGTCTTCATATCATAGCAGAGAATCAGGCTTCACGTCACCCACCACTGCAACAGTCAATTGTCATAAATTTAGGCCCAGCACCCAGGCAGAGGAGAGAGCTCCCGTAACAGAGGATCTGGCTTCATGTCAGCAGAGAATCAGTCTGCATGTCATAGCAGAGAATGAGGCTTCACGTCACCCACCACTGCAACAGTCCATTGGCATATATTTAGGCCTAGCACACAGGCAGAGGAGAGGTTCATTCAACTTTGGGTAGCCTCGCAATATAATGGTAAAATGAAAATAAAAATAGGATTGAATGAGGAAGTGCCCTGGAGTCCAATAATATATGGTTATGGGGAGGTAGTTAATGTCTAATCTGGACAAGGGACGGACAGGTCCTGTGGGATCCATGCCTGGTTCATTTTTATGAACGTCAGCTTGTCCACATTGGCTGTAGACAGGCGGCTGCGTTTGTCTGTAATGACGCCCCCTGCCGTGCTGAATACACGTTCAGACAAAACGCTGGCTGCCGGGCAGGCCAGCACCTCCAAGGCATAAAAGGCTAGCTCTGGCCACGTGGACAATTTAGAGACCCAGAAGTTGAATGGGGCCGAACCATCAGTCAGTACGTGGAGGGGTGTGCACACGTACTGTTCCACCATGTTAGTGAAATGTTGCCTCCTGCTAACACGTTGCGTATCAGGTGGTGGTGCAGTTAGCTGTGGCGTGTTGACAAAAGTTTTCCACATCTCTGCCATGCTAACCCTGCCCTCAGAGGAGCTGGCCGTGACACAGCTGCCTTGGCGACCTCTTGCTCCTCCTCTGCCTTGGCCTTGGGCTTCCACTTGTTCCCCTGTGACATTTGGGAATGCTCTCAGTAGCGTGTCTACCAACGTGCGCTTGTACTCGCGCATCTTCCTATCACGCTCCAGTGCAGGAAGTAAGGTGGGCACATTGTCTTTGTAGCGTGGATCCAGCAGGGTGGCAACCCAGTAGTCCGCACAGGTTAAAATGTGGGCAACTCTGCTGTCGTTGCGCAGGCACTGCAGCATGTAGTCGCTCATGTGTGCCAGGCTGCCCAGGGATAAGGACAAGCTGTCCTCTGTGGGAGGCGTATCGTCATCGTCCTGCCTTTCCCCCCAGCCACGCACCAGTGATGGACCCGAGCTGCGTTGGGTGCCACCCCGCTGTGACCATGCTTCATCCTCATCCTCCTCCACCTCCTCCTCATCCTCGTCCTCCTCGTCCTCCAGTAGTGGGCCCTGGCTGGCCACATTTGTACCTGGCCTCTGCTGTTGCCAAAAACCTCCCTCTGAGTCACTTCGAAGAGACTGGCCTGAAAGTGCTAAAAATGACCCCTCTTCCTCCTCCTCCTCCTCCTCCTCCTGGGCCACCTCCTCTTCCATCATCGCCCTAAGTGTTTTCTCAAGGAGACATAGAAGTGGTATTGTAACGCTGATAACGGTGTCATCGCCACTGGCCATGTTGGTGGAGTACTCGAAACAGCGCAACAGGGCACACAGGTCTCGCATGGAGGCCCAGTCATTGGTGGTGAAGTGGTGCTGTTCTGTAGTGCGACTGACCCGTGCGTGCTGCAGCTGAAACTCCACTATGGCCTGCTGCTGCTCGCACAGTCTGTCCAGCATGTGCAAGGTGGAGTTCCACCTGGTGGGCACGTCGCATATGAGGCGGTGAGCGGGAAGGCCGAAGTTACGCTGTAGCGCAGACAGGCGAGCAGCAGCAGGATGTGAACGCCGGAAGCGCGAACAGACGGCCCGCACTTTATGCAGCAGCTCTGACATGTCGGGGTAGTTGTGAATGAACTTCTGCACCACCAAATTCAGCACATGCGCCAAGCAAGGGATGTGCGTCAAATTGGCTAGTCCCAGAGCTGCAACGAGATTTCGCCCATTATCACACACCACCAGGCCGGGCTTGAGGCTCACCGGCAGCAACCACTCGTCGGTCTGTTGTTCTATACCCCGCCACAACTCCTGTGCGGTGTGGGGCCTGTCCCCCAAACATATGAGTTTCAGAATGGCCTGCTGACGTTTACCCCGGGCTGTGCTGAAGTTGGTGGTGAAGGTGTGTGGCTGACTGGATGAGCAGGTGGAAGAAGAGGAGGAGGAAGCCGAGAAGGAGGAGGTGGCAACAGGAGGCAAAGAATGTTGCCCTGCGATCCTTGGCGGCGGAAGGACGTGCGCCAAACAGCTCTCCGCCTGGGGCCCAGCTGCCACTACATTTACCCAGTGTGCAGTTAGGGAGATATAGCGTCCCTGGCCGTGCTTACTGGTCCACGTATCTGTGGTTAGGTGGACCTTGCTACAGATGGCGTTGCGCAGTGCACACTTGATTTTATGGGATACTTGGTTGTGCAGGGAAGGCACGGCTCTCTTGGAGAAGTAGTGCCGGCTGGGAACAACATACTGTGGGACAGCAAGCGACATGAGCTGTTTGAAGCTGTCTGTGTCCACCAGCCTAAATGACAGCATTTCATAGGCCAGTAGTTTAGAAATGCTGGCATTCAGGGCCAGGGATCGAGGGTGGCTAGGTGGGAATTTACGCTTTCTATCAAATGTTTGTGAGATGGAGAGCTGAACGCTGGCGTGTGACATGGTTGAGACGCTTGGTGACGGAGGTGGTGGTGGTGGTGGTGTTGGTGGTACATCCCCTGTTTGCTGGGCGGCAGGTGCCAACGTTCCTCCAGAGGCGGAGGAAGAGGCCGAGGCGGCAGCAGCAGAATAGGCCGAGGCGGCAGCAGCAGAAGAGGTAGCAGGGGGAGCCTGAGTGACTTCCTTGGTTTTAAGGTGTTTACTCCACTGCAGTTCATGCTTTGCATGCAGGTGCCTGGTCATGCAGGTTGTGCTCAGGTTCAGAACGTTAATGCCTCGCTTCAGGCTCTGATGGCACAGCGTGCAAACCACTCGGGTCTTGTCGTCAGCACATTGTTTGAAGAAGTGCCATGCCAGGGAACTCCTTGAAGCTGCCTTTGGGGTGCTCGGTCCCAGATGGCGGCGGTCAGTAGCAGGCGGAGTCTCTTGGCGGCGGGTGTTCTGCTTTTGCCCACTGCTCCCTCTTTTGCTACGCTGTTGGCTCGGTCTCACCACTGCCTCTTCCTCCGAACTGTGAAAGTCAGTGGCACGACCTTCATTCCATGTGGGGTCTAGGACCTCATCGTCCCCTGCATCGTCTTCCACCCAGTCTTGATCCCTGACCTCCTGTTCAGTCTGCACACTGCAGAAAGACGCAGCAGTTGGCACCTGTGTTTCGTCATCATCAGAGACATGCTGAGGTGGTATTCCCATGTCCTCATCATCAGGAAACATAAGTGGTTGTGCGTCAGTGCATTCTATGTCTTTCACCGCTGGGGAAGGGCTAGGTGGATGCCCTTGGGAAACCCTGCCAGCGGAGTCTTCAAACAGCATAAGAGACTGCTGCATAACTTGAGGCTGAGACAGTTTCCCTGGTATGCATGGGGGTGATGTGACAGACTGATGGGGTTGGTTTTCAGGCGCCATCTGTGCGCTTTCTGCAGAAGACTGGGTGGGAGATAATGTGAACGTGCTGGATCCACTGTCGGCCACCCAATTGACTAATGCCTGTACCTGCTCAGGCCTTACCATCCTTAGAACGGCATTGGGCCCCACCATATATCGCTGTAAATTCTGGCGGCTACTGGGACCTGAGGTAGTTGCTACACTAGGACGTGTGGATGTGGCAGAACGGCCACGTCCTCTCCCAGCACCAGAGGGTCCACTAACACCACCACGACCATGTCCACGTCCGCGTCCCTTACTAGATGTTTTTCTCATTGTTATGGTTCACCACAACAACAAATATATTATTTGGCCCAATGTATTGTATTCAAATTCAGCGGGATATAAATTTGAGGCCTAGTATTTAGGCGCTGGGTGACCGGTATGGATTTAGTGACAGAATTAGACTTGGAAATGCACAGAAGCGTGTGTGTGTGAAGTTATTCTGAATGACCCAATGTGCACCTTGAATATTATATACCCTTTTAGGGATAGATTTCAAATAGCTCTGATATAGCAGAAACCACTAAATTATGAAATTGCTAAATTGGGAATTGTACTTCAACCCAGAACAAAAAATGTGCTTTGACGGACACTAAATATCTTGCCCAGCAACAACAGTACAGCGGTGGGTAACGAGAGATTTAGAGGGAATTAAATTTGAGGCCTAGTATTTAGGCGCTGGGTCACCGGTATGGATTTAGTGACAGAATTAGACTTGGAAATACACAGTAGCGGGTGTGTGTGAAGTTATTCTGAATGACCCTATGTGCACCTTCAATATTATATACCCTTTTAGGGATAGATTTCAAATAGCTCTGATATAGCAGAAACCACTAAATTATGAAATTGCTAAATTGGGAATTGTACTTCAACCCAGAACAAAAAATGTGCTTTGACGGACACTAAATATCTTGCCCAGCAACAACAGTACAGCGGTGGGTAACGAGAGATTTAGAGGGAATTAAATTTGAGGCCTAGTATTTAGGCGCTGGGTCACCGGTATGGATTTAGTGACAGAATTAGACTTGGAAATACACAGTAGCGGGTGTGTGTGAAGTTACTCTGAATGACCCTATGTGCACCTTCAATATTATATACCCTTTTTGGGATAGATTTCAAAGAGCTCTGATATAGCAGGAACCACTAAATTATGAAATTGCTAAATTGGGAATTGTATTTCAACCCAGAACAAGAAATGTGCTTGAACGGACACTAAATAACTCGCCCAGCTACAGCACTAGGGACAGATTTAGCTGGATATAAATTTGAGGCCTAGTATTTAGGCGCTGGGTGACAGGTATGGGTTTAGTGACAGAATTAGACTTGGAAATACACAGTAGCGGGTGTGTGTGAAGTTATTCTGAATGACCCTATGTGCACCTTCAATATTATATACCCTTTTAGGGATAGATTTCAAATAGCTCTGATATAGCAGAAACCACTAAATTATGAAATTGCTAAATTGGGAATTGTACTTCAACCCAGAACAAAAAATGTGCTTTGACGGACACTAAATATCTTGCCCAGCAACAACAGTACAGCGGTGGGTAACGAGAGATTTAGAGGGAATTAAATTTGAGGCCTAGTATTTAGGCGCTGGGTCACCGGTATGGATTTAGTGACAGAATTAGACTTGGAAATACACAGTAGCGGGTGTGTGTGAAGTTATTCTGAATGACCCTATGTGCACCTTCAATATTATATACCCTTTTTGGGATAGATTTCAAATAGCTCTGATATAGCAGGAACCACTAAATTATGAAATTGCTAAATTGGGAATTGTACTTCAACCCAGAACAAAAAATGTGCTTTGACGGGCACTAAATAACTTTCCCAGCTACAACAGGACAACGGTAACGAGAGATTTAGAGGGATTTAAATTTGAGGCCTAGTATTTAGGCGCTGGGTGACAGGTATGGGTTTAGTGACAGAATTAGACTTGGAAATACACAGTAGCGGGTGTGTGTGAAGTTATTCTGAATGACCCTATGTGCACCTTCAATATTATATACCCTTTTTGGGATAGATTTCAAATAGCTCTGATATAGCAGAAACCACTAAATTATGAAATTGCTAAATTGGGAATTGTACTTCAACCCAGAACAAAAAATGTGCTTTGACGGACACTAAATATCTTGCCCAGCAACAACAGTACAGCGGTGGGTAACGAGAGATTTAGAGGGAATTAAATTTGAGGCCTAGTATTTAGGCGCTGGGTCACCGGTATGGATTTAGTGACAGAATTAGACTTGGAAATACACAGTAGCGGGTGTGTGTGAAGTTACTCTGAATGACCCTATGTGCACCTTCAATATTATATACCCTTTTTGGGATAGATTTCAAAGAGCTCTGATATAGCAGGAACCACTAAATTATGAAATTGCTAAATTGGGAATTGTATTTCAACCCAGAACAAGAAATGTGCTTGAACGGACACTAAATAACTCGCCCAGCTACAGCACTAGGGACAGATTTAGCTGGATATAAATTTGAGGCCTAGTATTTAGGCGCTGGGTGACAGGTATGGGTTTAGTGACAGAATTAGACTTGGAAATACACAGTAGCGGGTGTGTGTGAAGTTATTCTGAATGACCCTATGTGCACCTTCAATATTATATACCCTTTTAGGGATAGATTTCAAATAGCTCTGATATAGCAGAAACCACTAAATTATGAAATTGCTAAATTGGGAATTGTACTTCAACCCAGAACAAAAAATGTGCTTTGACGGACACTAAATATCTTGCCCAGCAACAACAGTACAGCGGTGGGTAACGAGAGATTTAGAGGGAATTAAATTTGAGGCCTAGTATTTAGGCGCTGGGTCACCGGTATGGATTTAGTGACAGAATTAGACTTGGAAATACACAGTAGCGGGTGTGTGTGAAGTTATTCTGAATGACCCTATGTGCACCTTCAATATTATATACCCTTTTTGGGATAGATTTCAAATAGCTCTGATATAGCAGGAACCACTAAATTATGAAATTGCTAAATTGGGAATTGTACTTCAACCCAGAACAAAAAATGTGCTTTGACGGGCACTAAATAACTTTCCCAGCTACAACAGGACAACGGTAACGAGAGATTTAGAGGGATTTAAATTTGAGGCCTAGTATTTAGGCGCTGGGTGACAGGTATGGGTTTAGTGACAGAATTAGACTTGGAAATACACAGTAGCGGGTGTGTGTGAAGTTATTCTGAATGACCCTATGTGCACCTTCAATATTATATACCCTTTTTGGGATAGATTTCAAATAGCTCTGATATAGCAGAAACCACTAAATTATGAAATTGCTAAATTGGGAATTGTACTTCAACCCAGAACAAAAAATGTGCTTTGACGGACACTAAATATCTTGCCCAGCAACAACAGTACAGCGGTGGGTAACGAGAGATTTAGAGGGAATTAAATTTGAGGCCTAGTATTTAGGCGCTGGGTCACCGGTATGGATTTAGTGACAGAATTAGACTTGGAAATACACAGTAGCGGGTGTGTGTGAAGTTACTCTGAATGACCCTATGTGCACCTTCAATATTATATACCCTTTTTGGGATAGATTTCAAAGAGCTCTGATATAGCAGGAACCACTAAATTATGAAATTGCTAAATTGGGAATTGTATTTCAACCCAGAACAAGAAATGTGCTTGAACGGACACTAAATAACTCGCCCAGCTACAGCACTAGGGACAGATTTAGCTGGATATAAATTTGAGGCCTAGTATTTAGGCGCTGGGTGACCGGTATGGATTTAGTGACAGAATTAGACTGGGATATGGCCAAAAAATGAACAGACTATTGCTGGTTAAATGCACTTGGTGTGACAGCTTCACCCTGATGTAGGCTTTAGCCAAAAAACAACCACACCATTGAGGGTTAAATGCACTTGGTGACAGGCGCAGCTTGCCCCTGATTTTGTATATGGCCAAAAAATGAACAGACTATTGCTGGTTAAATGCACTTGGTGTGACAGCTTCACCCTGATGTAGGCTTTAGCCAAAAAACAACCACACCATTGAGGGTTAAATGCACTTGGTGACAGGCGCAGCTTGCCCCTGATTTTGTATATGGCCAAAAAATGAACAGACTATTGCTGGTTAAATGCACTTGGTGTGACAGCTTCACCCTGATGTAGGCTTTAGCCAAAAAATAACCACACCATTGAGGGTTAAATGCACTTGGTGACAGGCGCAGCTTGCCCCTGATTTTGTATATGGCCAAAAAATGAACAGACTATTGCTGGTTAAATGCACTTGGTGTGACAGCTTCACCCTGATGTAGGCTTTAGCCAAAAAACAACCACACCATTGAGGGTTAAATGCACTTGGTCGCAGCTTGTGCTGGCGCACCACAAGACACAAAATGGCCGCCGATCACCCCAGAAAAATGAGACTGACAAACGGTCTGTGCAGCCTAAAAACAGTGAGCAATTGAGGATCAGCAGCTCAATGATCCACAGCTGCAGATCGATCAGTTAATCAAGTCCTTTGGAGGAGTTAATCTGCCTAATCTCGCCCTACTGTCGCAGCCGCAACCTCTCCCTACGCTAATCAGAGCAGAGTGACGGGCGGCGCTATGTGACTCCAGCTTAAATAGAGGCTGGGTCACATGGTGCTCTGGCCAATCACAGCCATGCCAATAGTAGGCATGGCTGTGATGGCCTCTTGGGGCAAGTAGTATGACGCTTGTTGATTGGCTGCTTTGCAGCCTTTCAAAAAGCGCCAAGAAAGCGTCACAAAAGCGCGAAGAAAGCGACGAACACCGAACCCGAACCCGGACTTTTACGAAAATGTCCGGGTTCGGGTCCGTGTCACGGACACCCCAAAATTCGGTACGAACCCGAACTATACAGTTCGAGTTCGCTCATCCCTAATAGTCACAACTAGGTTGTTAATTTGTGATAAACCAAAATTGATAATGAATCCATACTATGCTATAACATGGGCATTTAGCATTAGTTATATAAGCTGGAAATATATAGACCTTAAGATCACTGTTTGCTAAAATTATGGACTGAAGAAAACTCACATTTAAGTCAAAACATAGGTTTGGTGAAAAAAATATAATTCTCATAAGCCCCATACTGTTTGTTAGAGCTGAAAGTGCAAAAAACATTAAGGGACACATTGCAACAGACAAGTGTTGAGCCATAGGTAACCTTCAAGTTTATTGTTGTTTTCTCTTTCCTTGACATAGTCTTATCAGGACGAAAACTCTCCATGAAAATAGGCAAGCAATTTTTTTTTCCTGGCTTAAAATAAAGGCTAACTATTTCTTACTTTACACGAAGATTGTAGCCAATAATGGAATGCTAATACAATGTGCAGATGGTATGATAGTGTACCATTGACCATTGTTTTGGAGTGGGGAACAAGTTATCTCTCTTGCATGGTTGTGTCTGGCACACAGATTGTCAATCTAATAGACCTTTGGAAATCACAAGAAATACAGATTTAAGATCCTTTTAAGTCTGCATCCTGAGGGGAAGAAATTGAGATGTTATCAGTAGTACTATTTGAAAACCAATTCTGTGGAAAACGAAATAAGTTGAAAGAAGCTTTAAAAATAAAATAGTCTTAGGACAGCCTATGGTTATATGATGGGTAAGAAAAAGTGTATAATGAATTGTATTTGCAGTAAGTGTTTACAAATGTAATAAGCACTATATGGTAGTTTATAAAAGTATGCATGGTGAAGATGTGTTTAGAAATACACAAATATACTAGAGGAATAGATTATTCATAAATTAGAATAAAAAAGCGAATTGTATGTTGTACCAAAACAGTGTTAAAATATCAGCATCTGATCAGATCAGATGAACTTTAAACTTGGAGACCTGTGTGTCACAGTAGAAGCAGGGATATTAAGGTACAACATACAGAAAAAGTGTAGCACAGCAGTACTTCGATAAAAATATGGCTTTATGAAAACAATTGAAAAAGTCATATATAAAGATGACTAGTTTCTTGCCCCTCTGGGTCACAACAAACCAAGTCAGAAGACATACACGTTCACAAGTGTATCCAATTAACATTCAACTAATCAAAAATAGGCATAATAGTTGTGTTAATCCCATTTCATCTGTTATTAAAGGGGCTGTGCAAATTTTTGAAGTTATCATTTAGGCCTCTTTCACACGGGCGTCTCATGTGAGGGCCGGATATGATGCAGGTGCGTTTTGGGAAAATCGTGTGATTTTGCCTGCGAGTGGGGTGAGTTTTGTATGCGATTGCGTTACGTTCTTCCGTTTTTTTCCACGCGAGTGCAATGCATTTTGCACGCGTGTGAGAAAAAACTGAATGTGGTACCCAGACTTCTTCACAGTTTACTAGTTCAAGTTCAGGTTTGGGTTAGGCATTCTGTAGATTTTAATATTTTCCCTTATAACATGGTTATAAGGGAAAATAATAGCATTCTTAATACAGAAGGCTAAGTAAATTAGGGATGAAGGGGTTAAAAACTTTTTTTAAAATATTAAACTCACCTCATCCACTTGTTCACGCTGCCCGGCTCATCTTCTTTCTTCTTCTTTGATGACCTGGGACGTCACTGCGCTCATCACATGGTCCATCACATGGTCCATCACCATGTGCGAAAACTCGCCCGTGTGAGAGGGGCCTTAGGGTGTATTCACAAGACCATATGCATTTTGCAGTCTGCAAAGCACTGACCCATTGTAAAAATGCCTTTTCTTTTCCACAAAACGGACAAGAGTAGGACATGTTCTATCTTCTTGCAAGACTGCGGAACAAACATATGGATGCGGACAGAACATGGAATGATGTCATTTTTTTCCGTATGTAATATGAAAAAAAATGCGTATCAGATGTAGACCAAAAATATGATCATGTGAATGGAGCCTAATATGCAGGACAGGGTATACCTAAGTCATCAGTTGTGATCCAAGCGCTGGGACCCCACCATACTGAGAATGGGGGGCCCATCTGTAGTGGAGACTGAGTACAGAGCTCAGCTATTTATGGTGGTCCATAGAGGATGAATGGAGGGAGAGCGCACATGCCTGACCTGCCACTCAATCAGTAGGGGGAAACAGAACCCTGGTCCAGTTTTTGGACCCTCGATAATTAGTTAGTTATTCCCTATAATGGCAGAAGGGGACCTGGATTTGCCTATAACAATGTGAAAATCAATAAATATGACTTGTCCCTGGTAGATTATATAATCTTATCACCCCTAATTACATACATAAAATGCAGGTCAATAAAATTATTCTTGTCCATTTTCATGGTGGTGGTGGTAACCCAGAGTTCCCTCAAGGTTCATGGAACAAATCCATGTACAGTCATGCATAGATTTTATTATATCATCTTATATACTCCATTATACTATTCCACTAGAAAAGTTTTACAGTTTCTATTGTTCCTTACCCTGGTTAGAACCTATTGTTGTTCCACACGCAATTTTTTTTCTTTCTGAGTTTGGTTTCCAAACATGTTCGTCAAATCAGGTTATTATTTACCATATCAATACAAATTTCCCCTGTAGCTACAACTGTTTACTTCTGACTCATAACCATTCTGTAAAGACGGTGCTTTTGATTGTGATTATTGACTTTGTAATACGAATGATTACACAGAGTTTACAAGAGTTGAGAAAAAAAAACTAATGACAATATTAGGCCGTATGCCGTCTTTAGAATTAGAATTTGAAACTACAATTTTTTTCACTTGTGTATTGATTTGGAAAATAAATATAAATTGTGAATGTTCAAGGAGCGCATTTTTTAGGAGATTTACCATTGTCCTGTAATGCATAGCTACAGTACGTGTAAGTAAGATTGTACAAGATTGTACAATTAGATAGATTCGCCATGCCTTCTAAAGCAAGACGGAATGCGTAATCCAAAACAGCGCACTGTTAGGCTTTAGTAAAAATCTGTCATTCAACCATGAAGTTCCAATAAAGATATAATGAGATAAATTTAGAAAAAAATGAAGATGAAACAGCTGAAGAGTTAAAGCTTTCCAGTGAGGAAGCAGATGCCTATAGGTCTCAAGGTTGACTGAATTTAGCTGCTACTGCTGTTATGAAATTTATTAGCCTTGGGCCGCTGTCTCAGCCACATCCTTTATTTTGGTGCTTCTGGAAGCAAAACTACTGTTGCTAATGAGTGAAACAAAGCAAAAAACTAAATCAGTGCACGAACTAGAAATTTTTGCAGATACTGAAACTCTCTATTCATAGAAGAGACTTGAACTGTTGATCTAGTGATTTTCACATTAGTCTTGCTGTTTGAAATTCTCATATATTTCTATGAATATACATTTAAACAATGAATTCCAGTTTACACATGCTCTAATTTCAATAGACAAGGAGGTGAAAGGTACTTTGAAATATGATAATATCTAAAGTGGTGGATATTATGATGACCCTTAAAGGGGTTGCCTACTAATTTTATATGGATGACCTTTACTCAGGATGGGTCATCACTATCTAATCAGTTAGTGGTCTGCCATACTACACTCCACTATTCTGCTGTCCTGGGGTGGCTTTGGTGGAACCGGAAGTTCTCCGTAACTACACATCTCTGCCCATTGCATAGTGGATGAAGCTAGCTACTGCAGTGGTGCTCCTTGGAAATGAACGGGAACAGTGCTGCATCACCAGCTACATCCACTATATAATGGATGGAGCTGTATAGTTCCAGCACCTAATTTGCAGACTAGTAGGAGTGTAGGAAGTCAAATCCCCACTGATCAGATAGCAACGTGAGGATAAGCCATCACTATAAAAGAATTGGACAACTCCTTTTGCTGGCTAGTACTGTATTTCAAGAAAGCAGACTAAATTCAGTAAAAAGGTTGTTCCATCAGGACAAATTATTTGCATATATTGTATTAGAACATATGAAAAAAATATCAGTTTGGTCCCCATTCTATCAGCAAGAGCATATAGCTGCTAGAAAGAATAGCTCTCTTACTGGGGGATTTTGGGCAGCCATTTACTGCATTATCACACATCAAACAATGGACCATGTTGCCCCCCCATTGCTAAGATGGGACCTCTAAAATAAAACTTCCCCTGTGGTCACTTCCATAACTGTACTTAATTCTTATCTATCGTGTCTTATATCTGTTCTACATCCTTTCCCAGCATCTCTCTCCAGTAATGAACTGGAAGTACTGCAGGAGAACATCAATACTTTTCAAAAATGCTTGCATTCATTAAGGATGACACAGGTAGATTCTTACAATGCCATTGAGATATTGGCATCTCACCAATGAGCCAATCCACTTTTGCTATGTAACACTATACAGTACATATTAGCATAAGATAGTACCAATAATTGTTCCTTAGCAGTTCCCAAATGAATCATAAATAATAGTATTGGGAAAATTAAAGATTGGGTCTCCTTGTAGACAGTTGTTGAACTCTAAAATTAGGTTAATAGCTGCCATGCAGGTTCTGGCAAAAAAAAAAGAAATAACTAATGCTACATGAACATTATTTTGTCTAGCAATGTATTCACTCTGGAAATCTGATGGTTGCCATTATTGGGATCCGTCGGGTGCCAGCACTGCCTAACATATGCCAGATTCAGCGGTTTTAATATTCTGTTTGTGTTTCAGAAGAAAATACCAGAATAAAAGAATTGCACTGCCTTTTAGGCCCCTAATGTATTGTGATCAGAACTTTCTGCCTATCTGGATGAACCAAAACATATGGTAATGCAGATGGCACAACTGCAGTTTGTGAACATGGCAGCGGACATTACATATACATTGTGTGACCAGCAGCTGTGTGACCACAAACTGTTCTTGGATATTTATCCTGCATCAAAACATAAACAATGGGAAAAATTCACTAAGCAAGCATGTGGGATACAAAAATATTCATGAAGCACTTTTTACACTTACCCTCATTGTTTGGAACAGTGACTAGAAAAAGGGCTAGTGGCTAAGTTTTGAAATACTCCAAATTTGTCAAAAGCATTTTTACCATGTACCATTTTTAGCGTAATATAAAGGGGCAAATACATAATAACTATGTGGTATGAGGAAGACAAAGATGTGTAACATGCCAACCGGATTGGAATAAATATATTACTTCAGCTGTGACATTTTTCGAAAGTTGACTATAACGCACTGTTAACACAATGTATGCTAGTAAACTGCACAGCAACAAATTCTAATTAGGAGTGCTTTTTCACATTATCATCACCTCATAGTTGTTGTTTTTTCACTTGAATATTTTATATAAAAAAATGTCTTCCTTCAATATTTGTGTGCCGTAGGCTGATTGGAAATTGGGTGAACTGAAATAATGGAACACATATTGTATGTTTGTTACAAGTGCCTGCATTTTAATTATTGAATTTTACAGAGATTGATTTGTCATTAGTGTTGGGCACGAATATTCGAATAGTGAATATTAATCGCGAATATCGCCACTCCAAGAATTCGCGAAGATTTAGAAAATAGTCCGATATATTCGTATTCTCAAATAGTCTAGATTTTTTTTTTTTTCATCAGTAACCTCCCTTCTTGCTTGTGGGCCAATGAGAAGGCTGCAATGTCTTTGTCTGAGCTTAGCAACATCCCTAGCAACCTAATAGTTAGCATATATATATATATATATATATATATATATATAATAAAGCTAGTCAGTGTACTTTAGATTGTGATATAGTTGCACGTATTGCGCAATAATATGTGCTTCATTAATTGCCGATTTGCGCAATCGTGAATATATTGGAGCACTCTATCTGTATATAAAGGTATTGTAATGTTCTGCCATGCCAATCATTTTCTATAGTCTCGGGAAACTTCTAGCAGCTTGAACAATGTAGCAACAGTGTATTGCGCACGCAATATGCGCATATTACATTGCCGATTTTCACAATCAAGAAAATAGGAATTTGCGAATATATGAGGAATATTCGCACAAATATTCACAAAATATCACTAATTTGAATAATGCCCATGCCGCTCATCACTATTTGTCATAATAAAAGGCTTTTCAGCTCCATATTTACACTTTTTCACAGCTAACTAGCTAAAGATTGTTGACTGCATGCAAGAGTTTAAAAAATAAAAGATAAATAAACTCACAGCTGAAAGAGCATTTTTTATATATATACTGTGTATATATATATATATATATATATATATAGCGGGGTTTCGCTCTGCTAGATAGGGTAAGCGGCGCAGTACAGAGGCAAAAGACAAGTTCTTAATGCAAAACTTTATTCACACTTGAGGCAAATGCACTAAGCAATGTGTTATGGTGTTTACTTCACACACAATGGAAAGTACATCTTGGTGTTACTTCACACAAATTGGAAAGTTCATATAAGACAAGTCACCTTGATGTGAGTTCTGCCACAAGCAGTCCACAGCAGGCTTTAGGGGGCCTGTTTCCTCGGCCCATGGGTCTCAGTCCTCCAACCTGGCACCAAGCCTAAGATCCCAACACAGAGATCCTGCTGCTGAGCCCATCTACCTATTTAAGGACAGCCAGGTGCTTCAAAAACCCAGTCCGGCAATTAAAATACAGTCTGGTATTTGACCCCACCTGCCTGCAAATCAGCCCAGCAGCGCATGTTGGGAGGAAAATGCCTGTTTTCCCAGACCATTGCCCTCACTGTGTCACTATATATATATATATATATATATATATATACATATATATATAATTCAATCAGAAAGTCTTCAGACCCTTTAATTTTTTTTGTATATTATTTTGCAGCCTTCTTGTGCTACTTAAATAAATACAAATTTAAGTTTCTCCTCATGATTCTGCACTCAATAGCCTTAACGAGAAAGTGAAAACAGAATTAATAATAATTAGTGTTAAGGGAATCGAAGTCAAACGAATTGACTTTGATCCAAATATCAGGAAAAAATTTGTTTGCAGCAAAGCTGAATTTCCTTGTACTTCCTGGTAACGAATCAACAAATACATTTTCCCTAAAATGGCAGTAAAAACAAAAAAAGAAAAATACATGCTCACGTCATGCATTTATGCACGAAGAGGCCATTACGCCCATCTTGATTAAAGATACAGCTCAAAATCTAGCGCGGGTTGACGTCACTGTAGCAGCTTTGATGAGGATGGTTAGAGGACAGCCATTTTCAGGTCTCTCCGGAGATGTTTGATTGGGTTCAAGTCAGGGGTCGGGCTGTGCACCTTCACATCCACATCCATTTGTCCCTATGCCACTAATATGTTGCATCGGCTAGGTGCGTAGAGTTATTGTCTTGGAGCGAAAACCTTTGTCCCAGTCTGAGGTTCAAAATGCTCTGGATCAGGTTTTCATGAACAATATCTCTTTACTTTGCTCCAGTAAGCTTTAGCTCAACCCTGACCAGTCTCTCTGACCCCGTAACTGAAAAACACCCCCACACTATGATGCTGCCACCACGCTTCACTGTAGTAATGGTATTGGGCAGGTGATGAGCAGTGCCTGATTTTCTACATGAAGATTTGCTCTTGGGAACTTTCAGTGTGGCATACCTTTTGTATCCTCCAGATCCATGCCTATCTCTGATCTCTAACGTGTTCTTTCATTTTCATGGCTTGGTTTTTGCTCTGATGGCAGCTGTCAGACTGCAACCTTCATGCACTTGGCAGGTCTATGTGTTTGGAGATCTTATAGATTCCCTGTGGAAACATACTGTACCACAGAGCCGTAGGCACTCTATGTGTCATTGTATAGTACCTCTATATTGTACCATATTACAAAGATTTTCTCTTCTAGAAGCAATGTTTCAAGGGAAGAGTGTTCTTTAAAACAAATTTTGAAATTGAAGGCATTTGGAGCAAAAGCTTTGCCCCTAGGACTTTGATGGGTGCACTATTATGGTTCTGTACAACTTATATAGTTTTAATACAGCCATGTGCATTTGTTATGAGGACAAGCAAAATGAGTACTAAAATGTATGACATAAACGCTAGATATTGTATTTACTGACTATAAATCAATTTTATGTTCAACTTTTAGCCTCCCTTTGTATTGCAAACCACGATCTTGAACTGTATTCCTGGCAAAGCATAAGCAGTGTCACCATAGCATTTACTTGTACATGTAACTTTATTGATTTATTCACATGCATCCCAGGTACATTTTTTTAGCACTAAACAAAAAAGCAAAACTAGAGAGACTATTGTACCCCTTATAAATCACCAGCTTTAACCATTTTTATAGATAAACAATTATATCTGCCAATCATTTAGCTTCCATAAATATAAACCATTCCTTAAAGTAAACAAAATTAGATATTGATTATGAGTCGCTAGTAATATCCGTGCCATATGGGCTTGCCCTTGGAGCTATATATTTCATGCAGAAATGCTACAATAGTTTTCTGATTCTAACAGAAAATGAAGCACTTTTTGCGCAGACCTTTTTCATACTATTCATATTCTTATTAATGGCTGACATGCTTCTGTTTTCAATTTGGATCAAGATGTAGTGGTAGGTAATGTGCTATATTATTAACTGTAGTGGCAGTCAGTGGCAGGCATCATTACTGAAGTCAAGAGGCGTTCTTCTGAGTGATTGCTACCTTTAACAGAAATGGAAGCATACATACTCGTTGTTTTGGTGCATTTATCAGAGGTTACTTCATGAATAGCTATTTGTCTTTAGTAGCAGAAAGGCTGTAGAAGAACTTACTTTTGCTAAATCTTGTGCATCTCAGTATGATATCTTGGGAACAGTGATGCAAGATTAATTTGATAAAGTATAAAATGATAAACGAAGATGCCCCCTTAGGGCATACTTGATTAACTGCTTGCCAACTGCCAATTGACTACATACATCTGAGTGGTTGTCATGTATCTTGGCATGGACGTTTTGAACAAGTGATGTGTATAGAGATCAGGATGTGGCAATGCTGCTTCCTGCTCTGGTCCCATCGATACAAGCAATTAGAGGAGATGGAGAGCATGAATAATAAATAAGTATGATTGGGGGGATTGGTAGGGGCTAAGAAATGAGTTTTGCTTAAGGGACCACGGATAGCGGGCCACATTCTGAAACCACTGATTCGGAAACCAAGAGAGCTTGTTTCAAGGATGGCTATGGGCAGAAGGGCCAGTTTTTCGGCTAAATTGTTTTTAAAATGAGGCTCATTGTGTGCAGACATTAGATGATCCTTGTACGGACATTTTCAGCTGCATGGCATGAAAGTAAGACCCTGTAATCGAATAGGTTGCTGACTATTACTATAGAGGAGGCATTTGGGTTGTGTATAAAAGAAAATGAAACATTGCACTAATGGTTCAATAAGAGCAATTTTGGAGAGGCAATTATGTCCACAGGTATGTACAGTATATGTTAGAATATTTTGTGTGCTTTCAGATGATGTTACTGTATTTTTAAGTATTAAAAAGGACTACAGTGACTTTATGAGAACATATTGTGGCTGTAAATCAAATATCTAGAAGCTAAGAAACTTAGAGTAGCTGTTCCTCATAGTCACCTGATGATCATTGCATGTGACATAACGGTTCTGGTTCATGGACAAAAAATGAGATTCGTAGGCACTCAACCTGAGCAAGCATGGTTTATAAATAATTTTCAAAAAGTTCAGAAAGGTAGGCTTTACTACTGTCAGAAACCACTGAAGCTCATAATAAGCAAACGGCCTGCCAATAAGTCATACAGTCTGCTCGTGACCCAATACTGTGATAGAGCAAAGTTGTGTGCTCACCCACAGTACAATTATTGGAGCCTAACTAGACGAACACAGCAAGTGAATGTCTGGGTATTATAGTTCCAAGAAATGTATAGTGCAAAATATATTCTAAAATGTAAGCTCCATCAATGCAATGTGCTTCACCCTCATTGATCCTCAGGTATATATTCTTGTAATTCGAAATTGATAAAGAAATATTAATGTGTTTTATATGGTAAACATACAGTAAATGGAAGAATAATCCACTGGCTTTATTGTTTTATTACAAGTGGTTTGTGCATATATACTTGATTGTTAATGTATTGTGTTTCTGGAAAGGCAATGAGTGAGAAGTACCTTTAGGCCACATTTACATATAACATATTGATTGCAGATTTTTTGTGCAGATGCCATATGATACATCATTATCATTCAGTGTTATTTTTACAAAACTCATTCACATGCTATATAAACATATGTATGGATTCTTCAAAATTTTAGACCATTCCTACAGCACAAATTTCCAATGTGTGTACACAAGTTCTAAGAGGAAACCAAGGACAAGAGCAGCTTAATGGCATGTTCCACTTCTCTTCATTAAAGTTGAAATTCCACTGCTGTGATGTATATCTGGTTCAGAAGATGATTTTTTATATTTTTTTACTTTTCTAATTTTATGTTATACTTTCTTCTGATGCAAATGGAACTTATCAGATGGTGGTATTGGTAAAAGCCCGTGAGGATCCTATAGTTTTTTGCTAGACTACTAACAGGTAACAATAGGGTTAGTAAATATACATTACAGTTCTATATAACATTTATATTAAGTTTCTATGTTAAACAGAAAGGGATTTTCCAGAACCCAGATATTGATGGCCTATCCTCAGTATAGTTTATCAATTTCTGATCAGTGAGGGTCCAACACCTTGCACCCCCTGCAACTGTTCCCTGCAGCCTACAGCCCAGAAACTACACAGTGGACAGAGCCAGAAGAAGAAGGTTCAATCCACTGTGTTGCGACCATGATGGGATCTTGCAGCTCAGGTCCCATTAAAGTGAATCGGAGTTAAGCTACCATACCCCAGCACCAGAAACTACACAACGAGCAGAGCCTTCTGCATCCAGTTCCATCCAGTGTATAGTAGGAGACTGTGGGGAACAGCTGATCAGTTTGGGTGGCAAGTGTCATACATCCACTCGTCTGCGTTTGATGACCTATCCTATGGAGGGACCCAGAAAAGCCATTAAGCTGGTCATTTGGCCAGCGACCAAATTTTTCAGACATTAGAATTCTGGGGGAGGTACTTGAATGATAAACTGTTCGCAGAACATGAAGTAGAGAAGACAAAGAATTATTACCACTGTACAGTGTTATTAAATAGTATTATGTCGACACTATGTGTTTGCATTATTTGCTCCATATTGTTTGGAATTTTTCTTGCAATATCTACTGTTTTCAATGTAGCTGTTGCATCAGTGGGTGTGAAAGCACTGTGTCAACCAACTGGTTTGACTTTGGGTTAAACCTAAGGGTGTTATCCTGGAGGCTTCTTGGCAATCATCCTTTAACACCTATTCAGGGATATGGACTTCCCTGTAAGGAACCACCAGACCACTAACTCCTGGAGTAGTCTCAGTGTGGTTGACAGCTGACCCATGAGGGTAAGAGACACTGGTAAATGGCTACATTTACAGTATGTATAGCTCCCATGTGAATACACTGGTGTAAGGCATTGAGGGAACAGGCAAAACACTGGAAGGGTCCATTCACACGTCCGTATGTGTTTTTGCGTATATCCGCAAATCACAGACACCAGCAATGTGCGTTCCGCATTTTGCGGACCGCACATCGCTGGCCCTCTCATAGAAAATGCCTTTTCTTGTCCGCAATTGTGGACAAAAATAGGACATGTTCTATTTTTTTGCGGAACGGAAGTGCGGATCAGGAAGTGCGGACCCGCAAATGCGGATGCATACAGCACATTCCGGCCCCATTGAAAATGAATGGGTCTGCACCTGTTCTGCAAAATTGCGGAATGGATGCAGACCCATTTTGCAGACATGTGAATAAACCCAAAGTCTGCAACAGGTCAGGTCAGGGTATGTAGTTTGTGTGTATACATTAAACAGGTCTGAGGTTAGAGCTGGTGCAAAGGGTCACAAAAGAAAACATGCAGGTCTGTAAATGGGCAGTCAACAGGAAACTTTATACATTTGAAAGGAACTTAGCAACCTAAGAACTGTATTTTTACTCAAGCAAGGAAATGAGGTCAGCAGCATAACATTATAGCAGAAGCTTATTAGCAAGTAGAAGCAGCGATGCAACAGCACAAAGAGAAGGAAAGCAGAGGAGTGGTAGTGAAGTGGAGTAGTAGTTGCTCAATACCTAATCTTCCTAATAGAAGCAGCCGAGTAGCGATGGACACAAACCAATGATGGAACAGTAGCTTTTTAAATTACAAAAAACATAAAACATAAAATGATGTGCTAAGGGGCCCAGGGAAGCAGGAATTTCAGGATATCCGTATTTTTGTGTCATCATATAATCAGCTTTTTGCATGAAAATGATGAATCAAATCATAGGAAATTATATATCCCACAGCTCATTGCCTCCCCTTAAATCCTATGCTGCCTCATATACAGTCTTGAGAAAAACAAAGTACCCTCTTTGAATGATTTAGTTTTACATATTAAATTATAAAAAAGGTCTTTGGAAGGTGTTTACATTAGGCAAATACAACCTCAGATGAACAATGGCATATGGTAAATTATAGCATGTCATTAAGGCTACTTTCACACTAGCGTTCGGGCGGATCCGTTCTGAACGGATCCGCTCATATTAATGCAGACGGAGGCTCCGTTCAGTACGGATCCGTCTGCATTAATAACTTTAAAAAAATTCGCAAGTGCGCAAGTGCGCAGGTAGCCTGCGCGGATCCGTTCAGACTTTCAATGTAAAGTCAATGGGGGACGGATCCGCTTGAAGATTGAGCCACATTGTGGCATCTTCAAACGGATCCGTCCCCATTGACTTACATTGAAAGTCTGGACGGATCCGCACGGATCCGCACGCCTCCGAACGGCCAGGCGGACACCCGAACGCTGCAAGCAGCGTTCAGCTGTCCGCCTGTCCGTGCGGAGGCGAGCGGAGCGGAGGCTGAACGCCGCCAGACTGATGCAGTCTGAGCGGATCCGCCTCCATTCAGACTGCATCAGGGCTGGACGGCTGCGTTCGGGTCCGCTCGTGAGCTCCTTCAAACGGAGCTCACGAACGGAAACCCGAACGCTAGTGTGAAAGTAGCCTAACACAAACAGGGTCTGGAGGTGGATTTGAAATGAAACAAACAAGATGTGCTTTAACTGCAGACTGTCAGCTTTAATTTGAGGGCATTTACATCCAAATCAGGTGAACGATGTAAGAATTACAACAGTTTGCATATATGCCTCCCACTTGTTAAGGGACCAAAAGTAATGGGACATAATAATAATCATAAATCAAACTTTTACTTTTTAATACTTGGTTGCAAATCCTTTGCAGTCAATTACAGCCTTAAGTCTGGAACGCATAGACATCACCAGACGCTGGGTTTCATCCCTGGTGATGCTCTGCCAGGCCTCTACTGCAACTGTCTTCAGTTCCTGCTTGTTCTAGGGGCATTTTCCCTTTCCCAGTTTTGTCTGCAGCAAGTGAAATGCAGGTGATTGACTTGGCCATTGCAGAACATTCCTCTTCTTTCCCTTTAAAAAACTCTTTGGTTGCTTTTGCAGTATGCGTTGGGTCCTTGTCCATCTGCACTATGAAGTTGTTTTGGCCACGCCTAATGTTTTTGCTATCTCTCTGATGGGTTTGTTTTGTTTTTTCAGCCTAATGATGGCTTACTTCACTGATAGTGACAGCTCTTTGGATCTCAGCTTGAGAGCTGACAGCAAAAGATTCCAAATGCAAATAGCGCACTTGAAATGAACTCTGGACCTTTTGTCTGCTCATTGTAATTGGGAGAATGAGGGAATAACACACACCTGGCCATGGAACAGCTGAGAAGCCAATTGTCCCATTACGTTTGGTCCCTTGAAGGGGTTGTCCGAGTTCAGAGCTGACCCCGGACATACCCTTATTTTCACCCAGGCAGCTCCCCTGAGGCTAGCATCGGAGCATCACAGGGCACGGGCTCTTTTGTTTTCAATAACACACTGCAGGGTGGAAACTTCCACCTAGCAGTGTGTTCGGTGACATCACCTGCTCTGATGGGAGGGCTTTAGTGCTGCCCTAGCCGTTTTACTGGCTAGGGCAGCGCTAAATCCCACCCATCAGTGCCGGTGACGTCACCGGGCTTCCTGGCAGCCTCAAAGAGAGCCCTGGTACGTCACCAAATCTCAAAAAATGCCTTTGCCCTGCGTGATTTAGTGCAGGGCAAAGGAGAGCATCGGAGCATGAACTGCTTTGATGCTCAAGTCAGGGGGGACTGCCTGGGTGAAAATGGAGGGATGTCTGGGTTCAGCTCTGAACCCGGACAACCCCTTTAACAAGTGTGAGGCACATATGCAAACTGTTGTAATTCCTACACCGTTCACCTGATTTGGATGTAAATACCCTAAAATTAAAGCTGACAGTCTGCAGTTTAAGCACATCTTGTTTGTTTCATTTCAAATCCATTGTGGCGGTGTATAGAGCCAGAAATGTTAGAATTGTGTTGATGTAACAATATTTATGGACCTAACTGTAACTGCACCAGTGAAGTGTGTAAATATTTTTCTTTTTGTATTGAAATATGCCACTAAATGCTTTAAACACTTTCACCACAAATAACTGCAACAGTGAAATGCGCATATATTTTTTTTGTACTGTAATAGGCCACTAAACGCTTTCACCACATATTACAGCAGAAGTGAACTGAGAATATATTTTTCTTTTTGTACTGAAATAGGCCACTAAACGCTTTCACCACATATAACTGCAGAAGTGAACTGAGAATATATTTTTCTTTTTGTACTGAAATAGGCCACTAAACGCTTTTGCCACAAATAAATACAACAGTAAACTGCGTATATATTTTTATTTTTGTACTGAAATGCGTCACTAAACGGTTTCACCACATATAGCTGCAGAAGTGAACTGCGCATATATTTTTCTTTTTCTACTGAAATACGCCACTGAACGCTTTCACCACATATAGCTGCAGAAGTGAACTGCGAATATATTTTTCTTTCTGTACTGAAATATGCCACTAAACGCTTTCAACACATATAACTGCAGAAGTGAACTGCGTACATATTTATCTTTTTCCACAGATATAAGCCACTTAGGCCTCTTTCACACAGGCGTCAGTTTTTTTGCCCGGATAAGAGGCGGGTGCGTTGCAGGAAAATGCGCGATTTTTCCATGCGAGTGCAAAACATTGTCATGCGTTGCACTCGCGTGAGAAAAATTGCGCATGTTTGGTACCCAAACCCGAACTTCTTCACAGAAGTTCGGGCTTGGCATTGATGTTCTGAAGATTGTATTATTTTCCCTTATAACATGGTTATAAGGGAAAATAATAGCATTCTGTATACAGAATGCATAGTAAAACAGCACTAGAGGGGTTAAAAATAAATAAAAAATAATTTAACTCACCTTAGTCCACTTGATCGCAAAGCCCGGCATCTCCTTGATGACATCACTCCGGTCATCACATGGTCTTTTACCATGGTGAATCACCATGGTAAAAGATCATGTGACGTACCATGTGATGACCGGAGTGACGTCATCAAAGGTCCTTAACCTCTATTTAATGCTCACCCCAGGTCCTGTTCAGCAGAGGAGACACAAGGAGATGCCGGCTTCGCGATCAAGTGGACTAAGGTGAGTTACATTTTTTTTATTTTTTTTTATTTTTTTTTATTTTTTTTTAACCCCTCTAGCGCTGTTTTACTATGCATTCTGTATTCAGAATGCTATTATTTTCCCTTATAACCATGTTATAAGGGAAAATAATAATGATCGGGTCTCCACCCCGATCGTCTCCTAGCAACCGTGTGTGAAAATCGCACCGCATCCGTACTTGCTTTCGGATGCTATGCGATTTTCACGCTTCCCATTCACTTCTATGGGGCCTGCGTCACGTGAAAATCGGACAATATAGAGCATGCTGCGATTTTCACTCAACGCACAAGTGATGCTTGAAAATCAACGCTCATGTGCACAGCCCCATAGAAATGAATGGGTCAGGATTCAGTGCGGGTGCTATACGTTCGCCGCACGCATCGCACCCACACGGAATAGTCGCCCGTGTGAAAGGGGCCTTAAGGCTTTTCAACATAGCACTTGCACCCCAAGAACAAATTGCTGGAATGACAGAGCTGTATAATGGCTATTTGGATCCCCAAATAACCTTTACACGCACTTGTAAATCGCTTTTCTAGCACTGTCCCTAGCGCGTTCTGATGTCTCTCCCTGTACTAAGATGATGTGAAATGATTCCTCCCTATTCTTTCCCTGCACTTATAAATCGTTTTTTTAAATTTTGTCACAATGAGGTTTTTCCTACTGCTGTCCCTAGCGCCTTCTCACGCCTGTCCCTGCATGCCGAATGCTGGAAAATTTCTGAATCCAAGATGGCCACCGTATTTATAGGGCTGTGACATCACAGGGCTGGCTGCTGATTGGCTGCATGCATGGCATTATGGGTCATCCCGCCTTACCCCATGTCCTCACACATATAGCCGCCATTTAAAAAAACATATTTATGAACTTATCACACATGCTGCAATTGCTGGCGAGAAAAACACCAAGGGTAAAAAAAAAATTATCACACAGGTTATATTTGAAATTAGGTTTGTTTGAGTTTTTGTTGGTGTACTTTGAACCAAATTTATCAAATGTTGTACGTACGTTATTAGTTAATTCTGGAGCAAGTTTTAAACCTATCACTTTTATTTAGGAATACTATTTAGGAATACTCCTACTGTAGTGAGTAATAAACAAGCCCAATTTAGCCAGAATTCTGGAGTGCAGGAAGTGATAAATTCAGCCCATAGTGTTTCATAATTTCCTTTTAGCCTGTGGTATTTTTGCTGTTTATGATTTAAAAAATAATAATACTTGTGCAACAACCTAAAAAAAAAATCTAAATGTAGATGATAACAGCGTGCAACCCACCCACCTAGAAATAAAATCTACGTCTGATAATAGTTTGATGATTAACCAAAAAACATTATGCTGTATTGTGCTGCTCCTGTCCATGATCATCTATATCTCCATTTACAAAAAAAAAATCATTACTATCATATAGCTAACATAAAAAGACAAAAAGCAGCAGCACACAAAAAATCTGCATTCCAAAGGTAGTCATGAACCATTATGGATGGATTAAACTTTGTGTTTGCCAGATACACAGTACCTGTATCTTTTGAATAAAGATTGCATTCCCGGAATTACTTGAGAACAAGCTTTCTCTTTTTTTAATTTTAAATGTTTTCCTTGTAATGGTTGATGACAATATTACTTATGTGGCATGCCAAATTACTATGAAAGAGCATTTTAATTCACATCGATAAATCTTTAAATGATTTCAGATACCACTTAATGCCTTCCAGTTGACATAACAAATGAAGCATTTGGAAATTTATTTGTAGTTCTTTAATAAATGTCAGCAGATTACTTTGGAACATTTACAAAAGGTGACAAATTGCTGTGAATCGATGTCTGACATTTGTGTTCCAGTTATACCAGAAGACACATAAGACCTAGAGAACCATTACCCATGGTTCTATGTGCTGCTTACAGTACAGAAGTTGCTGAGGAACCCATGTAATAGCTTAGGTTGAATTAGGTTAGAAAAAATGATGTGCTGTTTTCAGCGGCGTAGCTAAGTGCTCATGGGCCCTGGTGCAAGAGTTCAGCTTCGGTCCCCCTTCCCTCAGTACTTTGTGGCCAGGAGCAGGGAAGCACATAGCCTTCGTGCTGCCTGAGGCAAAAATTGAAACGGCACCCCCCATGCCAAATTCTTGACCTAACCCCTTCCCTCCAGCCAGAAGTGTAACTTGACCTGCATGCATTTTCTATAATACCTGTATCTTCTTATGCAGCACAAGGGTCTTTGGGCCCCCTCAGGCCCCTGGGCCCGGTAGCGACTGCTACCTCTGCACCCCCTATAGCAGTGATGGCTAACCTTGGCACTCCAGCTGTGGTGAAACTACCACTCCCAGCATGCTCTATTTATTTCTATAGAGTTCTGAGAGCAGCAAAGCAAGGGGGGCATCTTGGGAGTTGTAGTTTTACCACAGCTGGAGTGCCAAGGTTAGCCATCACTGCCCTATAGCTACACCCTTGGCTGTTTTCCAGAACAAGCAGCCCTTCTGGACATGGGCTTTGTCTGGTATTCCAATTTAAGGTGCCCACATGCCTTTAAAAGCCATCAACTGAATAACAGCTATCTCTCCCTATTCTTACAGACAGGAAACAGATAAGTATGTATATGTTGTCAATGAGGAGAGAGGAAAAAGCTTCTTCTAGACACTATGGTGGAGGCTTAACTACTGAGATAACAAATTGAGTGTTTGACAGATAATGTAAGGAAAGAGTCAGGAGTTTCTGATACACGAATGATATGCAATATATGACTTTCCCAAGAAGTATTTTGCCAAATGTATCTGAAGATTTGCAATTCCATTTGGACAAAATGCCCAAAATGGTGCCTGCTATTTTAATTTTTAAATTCAGTATATTAGCTAGGGAAACTGGGCAGAAAGAATGAGGTGGAAGATCAAATGACCCCAGGCAGAGCCCCAACCAGCAGGCTTGCCCACAATGCCTTGTAGGCAGCCTGATAGCCAATCAGAAGGGAGGATATTGGCTGGTCAGTTAGGCTCTGTGCTAGATATAAAGCACAGACATCATTGTGAGCTCAGCCTCTCATGTGAGAGGACGTGTCTGCAATGTTTCTGACAGGCACCAATTACCGACACAAGTCAGCTATCTTACGGTCTTGCAAAGGTAGAATTGCTAAAAATTGTATTCTATACTTAAAATCGTGTTGTCTCAAGTGTGCCTACAAATAGAAAACCATTGCCATCTACAAGCTCTATTTTATTCAATTGAGAATTCAAAAAATATTTCTTGTCTTCCACTATTTCTCAGAAAAGCTATCTGTTCCTTGTACTCTCAACATGGGATGCCTCTAGGAATTGCCACTGTGTGGCAAAGTGCACGCCATCAACAGCAGCAGCTGTTATAGCCAAAGACAGTACTTGTCTTTTAGGGCATACTGTTTCAATGTTTTGCATGGCTACGGCGATGCTGCACCACAGCAATTACCCTATTGACACCTCCATGTTTGTGAACTCTGGTTTCCACACCAGGCTTTTATCCAGATACTTCCTCCAAATCTATCTCAATAGTGGTCAGAGGTAATAGCAGGAGAGCATGTGTTATTTTCTGTTTAGGGAGTGTGGCAACTTATCAGTGAGACATTTGGCATGCCGATGCTTCAAAGAGGCCACCATAGTTGCGAGTAGAGACAATAGCAGCATTAACAATATGTCATCCCTCTGATATTTATGTTAGAGCAATCGCCTATGCTGATGTAACAAGCAATGTATGTAGGAAGAAGAACAGCTTCCACCTTTTAATGACTGCACTGTAGCTGTTGAGGACCCATATGGATAAAGTCTCATGGAGGAGAAAGTATAAGAGTAGGATGAGGATGAGGAGCTACTACTACTGGAGGATGGGAAAGAGTACCAGGAGGAGGAGTCACTGGTGCAGGAAGACAAGGCTGATGATAATTATTATGACTGGCCATGATGACCAATCTTTGTAGTGGGGTGCAGGGCCAAACATAATTGTATTCTCAGGAATGCTGGCAGGCATGGCAATCTGCATACTTACTTGCTTACACACTGAAAGGCATTTTGTTAGTATCAAGCAAACTGATGATTACTGGCAGTTTTTAGTTCCTCGCTATCAATGCAAAATGGGGGCATGTCTTCCTGATGCCTTCCACCCATGTGTCTGACGAGTAGGTCCCTCTCCACCCTCTGCTGAGTCACCGAGCTATCACCATCAAAATATATAATTGAGCCAGCCTCAGTGTCAATCATATCCCCATTGCAATTCCCTGAGTCTGAGTGTACAGTTGGTCATCAACCTTAATATATATATCTGCTTGATACCATCCAAGAAAAAATTGTTCGCGTCAGATGGAAAAAAATGACGAATATTCTAAAATACAAATATATAGCACTATATTGAATATAGTGCTATATATTAGTTTTTTAGAATATTCATCATTTTTTTTCGATCTGAAGTCATAATTCCTCCCTGCTTAAGTTTCTTTTGGGCCAATGACTCATTGGCCCACAAGCAAGAAGCAGGTAAGAATCATGTGTTCAGATGGAAAAAATGACGAATATTCGATATAACGAATATATAGTACTATATTCAAAATATTCACAAATTCTCAAAGTGGCAATATTCAAGATAATAATTTGCTTTCCGAATATTCATGCTCAACACTATTCCATTGTAACAACCTGATGAGAAAGAAATAGTAGTAGTTAACTGTGGATAAAATAAAGAATATTCAATTTTGCAAACGTTATCATCTGTATCAATAAACAGAATCTTAAGACTGTTGAGGATATGTGTTCAGATAAAAACAGTAACACTTACTTAAAATGTAATTTGGAATAAGCAAAAATGTAAGTAATATACACCAATGTGTCCATAAATATTTTTTCACATACATGTAGGGCTCCAGTGTGTCTGACTCATAAGAGAAATGACCAATTACTTTAACACATTGCTTAAAAATTAGTCTCATGAGCACAAACACATGCATAACTCTCACTAATCAAATGCATAAAACTATACAATCCCCCCCCCCCCCCCCCCCCATTAACCAGACAAGCTCTCGAGTCTATGAGTCAATGGATCTGTTCCACTAAGGTTTATGTATTCGGAAAATAGTAACTTGATTATGATAGAATTCTATATTTATAATAATTTAACAACAAATAAATGAGATCAATGACTCAGCTAATAAAATGGCTATATAAAGGCTTATATAGCTAAAATGTAAAGTAATTGTTGTTTTTAATTGTTGTGGGCTTTTGAGGTGCAATTGCAGTACACCTGAATAGACTACTTGCAAACTATTTGGATTTGTTCACTGTAGATCACTGTCAGCATATATCTGTATGGATCAACCAGGGATAATAGACCTGACTCTACTCCTGTAGGAAGTTAGGTGTTTTGTACTTAGACAATCTCCTAGCTTAGTTGTCTAGTGCTGGTGGAGAAAGTGAGAGGAAACAACATGGGCTGACTCCTCACATTCTCAGAAAGAAAACTACTTCACAATATTCCAGAGAGAGAAATAAAGAACTATATGGTCCAGACTCTGCATGGCCAAGCATTTGAGTCAGTCATTAAGGTAAATGCTGCTTAAAGACTATGTACACTTTCGGAGGCAATTTTTATTTATGATTGCATTTTATTAATTTTCATTTGTCCGTTATTAAAAATTTTGAGCCATTCTGTCACAAAGGGTTAACTGTTTTTCTAACTGTGTCACTGGTACTTTCACTTTGTGCTGGTCATCTAATAAACCTTATGTATAATCTACTTAGAGGTCATAAACACTTATTTAAGCCACATTATTATCAGTAAGATAAGGATTGAGCTTTAATGAGTGTTTATGATGTCAGAGAGCTGAGATAAGGAGTCCTTCTGCTCCCGGTCCTATGGAAAAGGCAGAAAATCCAAAGGGTGCTACTAGAGCATGTCAGCTCTGTGCAGAAAAAAGGATTTAATATTTTTAATAAAGACAAATTGAAAAAAAAGAATTTTTAGCTTAAAATAAGTAAAATACTATCATAAAATAAAATTGCCCCCTGCCTTTAAGGCTGATGGAGATTTTAATGTCATGAGAGGGACACTGCTAAAACTTGGGCACTGTCTGGCCCATCGTATTTTATTATATACTTCTCTGCTGGGAATTACAAGCACTATTGCAATATTGTCAACAAAAGTTTAAACTGAGAAAATGCACCATTTTTAAGGGAAAAATATGTTGAATCAGAATTTCATGGTGTCAACAAATCCCCCGAAAGTCGGGACAAGGCCATTTTCACCACTGTGTGGCATCTCCCCTTCTTCTTACAACACTCAACAGACGTCTGGGGACCGAGGAGACCAGTTTAGAAATAGGAATGCTCTCCCATTCTTGTCTAATACAGGCCTCTAACTGTTCAATCGTCTTGGGCCTTCTTTGTTGCACCTTCCTCTTTATGATGTGCTAAATGTTCTCTATAGGTGAAAGATCTGGACTGCAGACTGGCCATTTCAGTACCCGGATCCATCTTCTACGCAGCCATGATGTTGTGATTGATGCAGAATGTGGTCTGGCATTATCTTGTTGAAAAATGCAGGGTCTTCCCTGAAAGAGATGACGTCTGGATGAGAGCATATGTTGTTCTAGAACCTAAATATATTTTTCTGCATTGATGGTGCCTTTCCAGACATGCAAGCTGCCCATGCCACACGCACTCATGCAACCCCATACCATCAGAGATGCAGGCTTCTGAACTGAGCGTTGATAACAACTTGGGTTGTCCTTGTCCTCTTTGGTCCGGATGACATGGCGTCCCAAATTTCCAAAAATAACTTTGAATCGTGACTCGTCTGACCACAGAACAGTCTTCCATTTTGCCACACTCCATTTTAAATGATCCCTGGCCCAGTGAAAATGCCCGAGCTTATGGATCTTGCTTAGAAATGGCTTCTTCTTTGCACTGTAGAGTTTCAGCTGGCAACAGCGGATGGCACGGTGGATTGTGTTCACTGACAATGGTTTCTGGAAGTATTCCTGAGCCCATTCTGTGATTTCCTTTACAGTAGCATTCCTGTTTGTGGTGCAGTATCGTTTAAGGGCCCGGAGATCACAGGCATCCAGTATGGTTTTACGGCCTTGACCCTTACGCACAGAGATTGTTCCAGATTCTCTGAATCTTCGGATGATGTTATGCACAGTTGATGATGATAGATGCAAAGTCTTTGCAATTTTTCGCTGGGTAACACCTTTCTGATATTGCTCCACTATCTTTCTGCTCAACATTGTGGGAATTGGTGATCCTCTACCCATCTTGGCTTCTGAGAGATACTGCCACTCTGAGAAGCTCTTTTTATACCCAATCATGTTGCCAATTGACCTAATTAGTGTTAATTGGTCTTCCAGCTCTTCGTTATGCTCAAATTTACTTTTTCCAGCCTCTTATTGCTACTTGTCCCAACTTTTTGGGGATTTGTTGACACCGTGAAAATTTGAATCAACGTATTTTTCCTTTAAAATGATACATTTACTCGGATTAAACATTTGATCTGTCATCTACGTTCTATTACAAATAAAATATTGACATTTGCCATCTCCACATCATTGCATTCAGTTTTTATTCACAATTTGTTTAGTGTCCCAACTTTTTTGGAATCCGGTTTGTAATATATAAAAGTTTTAATAGGTGATTATTCAGAGTTTCACTTTTCTTGCTTGAACCTGTCATATCCGAGCACACATCTTACTAGAATAAATCTGGTTGCATGTTTATTCACATAGGGAGATGGTTATAAACAATTGCACAGACATCTCTAGGTTTCAAGGGCCAGGCATGCTAAAATCTATTTGGGAGGAAAGCATTGATTCTTTAGGGCTGGGTGGCTTTTAAGGTACATTTTACAAAATGTTTGAACCACTTTTAGCTCCTTACTATACCTTCATACTCTACTTACATCTACCCTTACCACTGGCACAATCATTGATAGATTCACTTACAGTAGGCCTGCTTATCACTTAAACCAGAGAAAAAACACAAATTGCCTCATATCAGTCCATCTCTTTATTAAAAATGGCTTTCACATTTCTCACTAAGATATAAGCAAATAGACTACAGAGTCCAGACCAAACTCCTGATATCCCAAGGCCTACCAAAATGGATTTGTTCACTGTAGATCACTTGTGTTCAACATTTATACGACTTCAATGGTATAAAGGCTTATCAAGCTAAACAAAAAAAACTACGGTATATCTTCATCAGACTTGATGGAGATATGGCATTTGATCTTGTTTCTTGGTCACAAATAATAAAAGCAATGAAGTTTTATCTTTTTGGTCCGCCAAAGAAAAGTGATTAGAATGATTTATCACAGCCATGAATCTTCTAACTGGCTAATTGTCCACTGTTATGGATCCTTTTAAACCACCAGAGGGTCAAGGCAACCCTGCCCTATATCTCCCCTTTTTTTTAGCATTGTTCTTGATTGTCTCTTTAGAGCCATGAACTCTTGCACCACAATCAGGAACGTGACAGTCAAAACCTTGCCTTTGTGAGCGATTTATTATTGTTCATAAATAATCCTGAAGAGCAAATTAGGAAACTATACTTTTACTGACAGGTAAATTCAGTTTAATATGTGGTTTAATGTCAATTTCCTAAAATTCCATAACATTTCCCTTAAAAAAATCCACAAAATACACTCTTGGAAAAAAAATGTGCTCTCAAATGCAGAGATCTACAAAAAACTGATAAGAAACTTTAGCCTTATTAATAATGTTGAGCGTGAATATATTTTTATCGTGAATATTGGCACTTTGAGAATTTGCGAATATTTAGACTATCGTGCTATATATTCGTAATGACGAATATTCATTTTTTTTGTTTTTTGTTTTTCAACACAGTACACATCAGGTGATCAAATCTCCCTTCTTCTAGCTTGTGGGCCAATGAGAAGGCTTTGTCACAGCTTAGCAACATCCCTAGCAACCAATAGAAAAGTTGCCTACCCCTTAGTATATAAGAACCTCCCCAGCAGCTTTTTTCTAAAGTTTATTGCAGTTATGAAAGATACAGCAGTGTCATTGCTGTGCTCTGTGCTTTGTTGTATTACATTAGACCGTTAACTTATATGAATAATTCAGATAGTTAGGGGGAGATAGTCAGTGTAGGTTATATCCTGATACAGTGTAGATGATAGGTCCCAGTGCAGGGTGTTAGGAAGTGTAATAGGTTCTTCTGTCCATATATACATGCTACAGACATAGTGCTGTGATGTCACAAGTTTTACGTATTGCAAAAAATATACACATCATTAATTGCTGAAAATTCGCAAGCGCAAATATATTGGAGCACTCTATCTACATATAAAGCTATTCTATTGTTAGAATTGTTAGTCGTGCCAACCATTTTCTCCAGTCTCAGAAAACTTATACCAGCTTGAAAAATGTAGCATAAGTGACCCACGCCGGTCTTTCGCGTGCATTAAACGAATAATACATTGCCAATTTTTGCAATCAAGAATATAATCTCGAATTTGCGAATATATGATGAATATTCTACAAAATATTGTCAAAATATCGCAAATTTGAATATTGCCCCTGTAGCTCATCACTACTTATTGACTTCATGATATATGAATGAACAGATAGGAGGAAATGAACCTATTAGAATGTAATTTTGGATTGTTCTATTTGATGCATGATATTTTGATGCCAATATTTATTGCCGTTTCATATGAGGCACAGGAAATGAAAAGCAGGATGGAATGGCTGGAAGGAGAGATTTTCTGTGTTCTTATTTTGAAATGTTTAATTTTCACAATTTCCAGTCCATTTTTTATTATTGATTTGATGAATGTTCAAAATGACATTTTGTATTATTCATCTGATACTTCTGTGGCCTAATTAAAACAATAATTTTACCTAACGAACCTCAACATTTTTGCTCCGATCCTGCATGACATCAGTGTGAACAGAGTCCTAGAATTCTTCCACCAAATCAGAGGCACACTTTCAATTGTTCCAGACAGTCAGTTAGATACAAAGAAAGATCCAATAAAACCTTGACTATATCAGACACTGCTAGAATATACTGTGATTTTTTTTTTAATGTAATACACAAAGAAGAACGTTTCAGTTTGAGGTTTAGCTGCAATGCTATTTTAATTAGATTTACAGGATTAGCCAATTTATGAACTAAAATCTCTTTTTATGTAGAATTGGATTAATTCAATTTGTTGCTAATTCAACCTGAATTTGATGTTTTATACAAGTTACTATGTCCCTTGTACATTTTATAACATGATTTTACAGCCAAAGATAGAACACACACTATAAATATTTGATGGCTGTCCTGAAGAAGCCCAGCCTGCCGGCAAACTAAAGCGCTTGACAAACAGCAGTTTGCACATCTGTATTTTCATATGGAGAATTATAATCAGATTGTTTTACAATTCAAAACAGTACAAATTGATGAGGGAGCAGCAGTGAAAAATAGAAGGTTTTACAAGATCATAACAGCAGTGGAAATATCTATAAACATAATACAAATCATAAATGATCTTCAGTCCAACAAAGCATTGTCTCCCTCTGACATAACTTGCAAAAAATAGAAATCTACCTGAATATGGGATACATTTAAAGTTAAGTAATCAAACCTTGCCTTATAAAACCTCTATATTTTGAAAACTTTAAGGAAACACATTTTTCTCTATGTATTATAATCCATCCACACCTTCTGCGTGCATCTGTAGTGTCTCTTTCTTCGAATTATTATGCTGTAAGACTATGAATTTACAACGTCAGCTGAAAAAGTGGTAGACATCCAGCGCTCAGAAATAAAATCCAATAACTTAATTTAGAACACATAGAAAATTTTAAATCCAAGTTGTCTTTATGTTTCAATAGTGTAACCTTCTCTAGGTCATGGCATTAAAAATACAAACCGGATTCCAAAAAAGTTGGGACACTAAACAAATTGTGAATAAAAACTGAATGCAATGATGTGGAGATGGCAAATGTCAATATTTTATTTGTAATAGAACGTAGATGACAGATCAAACGTTTAATCCGAGCAAATGTATCATTTTATAGGAAAAATAAGTTGATTCAAATTTTCACGGTGTCAACAAATCCCCAAAAAGTTGGGACAAGTAGCAATAAGAGGCTGGAAAAAGTAAATTTGAGCATAACGAACAGCTGGAAGACCAATTAACACTAATTAGGTTAATTGGCAACATGACTGGGTATAAAAAGAGCTTCTCAGAGTGGCAGTGATTCTCAGAAGCCAAGATGGGTAGAGGATCACCAATTCCCACAATGTTGTGCAGAAAGATAGTGGAGCAATATCAGAAAGGTGTTACCCAGCGAAAAATTGCAAAGACTTTGCATCTATCATAATCAACTGTGCATAACATAATCCGAAGATTCAGAGAATCTGGAACAATCTCTGTGCGTAAGGGTCAAGGCCGTAAAACCATACTGGATGCCCGTGATCTCCGGGCCCTTAAACGACACTGCACCACAAACAGGAATGCTACTGTAAAGAAAATCACAGAATGGGCTCAGGAATACTTCCAGAAACCATTGTCAGTGAACACAATCCATCGTGCCATCCGCCGTTGCCAGCTGAAACTCTACAGTGCAAAGAAGAAGCCATTTCTAAGCAAGATCAACAAGCTCAGGCGTTTTCACTGGGCCAGGGATCATTTAAAATGGAGTGTGGCAAAATGGAAGACTGTTCTGTGGTCAGACGAGTCACAATTCGAAGATCTTTTTGGAAATCTGGGACGCTATGTCATCCTTACCAAAGAGGACAAGGACAACCCAAGTTGTTATCAACGCTCAGTTCAGAAGCCTGCATCTCTGATGGTATGGGGTTGCATGAGTGCGTGTGGCATGGGCAGCTTGCATGTCTGGAAAGGCACCATCAATGCAGAAAAATATATTCAGGTTCTAGAACAACATATGCTCCCATCCAGACGTCATCTCTTTCAGGGAAGACCCTGCATTTTTCAACAAGATAATGCCAGACCACATTCTGCATCAATCACAACATCATGGCTGCGTAGGAGAAGGATCCGGGTACTAAAATGGCCAGTCTGCAGTCCAGATCTTTCACCTATAGAGAACATTTGGCGCATCATAAAGAGGAAGGTGCAACAAAGAAGGCCCAAGACGATTGAACAGTTAGAGGCCTGTATTAGACAAGAATGGGAGAGCATTCCTATTTCTAAACTTGAGAAACTGGTCTCCTCGGTCCCCAGACGTCTGTTGAGTGTTGTAAGAAGAAGGGGAGATGCCACACAGTGGTGAAAATGGCCTTGTCCCAACTTTTGGGGGATTTGTTGACACCATGAAATTCTGAGTCAACATATTTTTCCCTTAAAATGGTACATTTTCTCAGTTTAAACTTTTGTTCAGTGATTTATGTTCTATTCTGAATAAAATATTAGAAGTTGGCACCTCCACATCATTGCATTCAGTTTTTATTCACGATTTGTATAGTGTCCCAACTTATTTGGAATCCGGTTTGCATATAGAGGGAGATTTACTAGGATACTGTGATGCTGGAGGATAGGCCTACTGTATGACATCATAAATTAGACGCATTTTCCCACAGTCCATGTTTCTAAACGTAAATCTACCATAGCTCAGAGCTGCCATAGATTTATGGCTTAATTTACTAAATAAAACTGGAGTAAGTGAAGATAAATATATTGCACTATCCATGCCCCCTTTCAACCCTTGCCACACCCAAAATCTGAGAGATGGGCCAATTATTTGAAAGGTTGCAGTTAAAAAGTCACAAACAAAAGGGAGATGATGTCTCCTCCATTGAGTTTAAACAGTGGGGCAATATATTTTTTTATGCCAAGAGTGTTGCACACTTAAAACATGTGGGCAAGTTGGATTTAAAATCTACTATACTACTATTAATCTACTAAAGGTATTGGATTGGATATCTTCCACTTTTGTAGCTGATTTTGTACCTGTGAGCCAACCCTGTTTGTCATATATCAGGACTCTGAGGAGGACTAGGTGACAATATAATCACACTTTGCTTACCCTATGTATTTACAATGAATGTCAGAAATTGCAGAACAATATTTCAGGTGACACAAAGTAATCTATATCTATGATTTGGCTTTATTGTTCCTATGGTAGTCACCCTTGCTGTGGGAGAGTAAGGAATCCTTCTGAATACAAAACAATGCCTAGGCACAGATAGTACTGCCTACATATATCTTCATCATCCAGTCACACAGACAAAGTCACAAAATAAAGTGGTCTAAATGGCAAAAGATGCTTAAGACCCACTAATGCTGATCATTTTTACCCAGGGGAGCAAATCCTGCCTATTTGGTCAGTTTCTAACAGCAATCCCCAGCAAAAATGCATACAATGAAGGATGCCCGCAACGGACCACATGTAAGACAAATGTGCGGATTTGGCTATAAAAAACTGAAAATCACTGAAAATGGTGCATTACAGTGGTAAATGCAATTGCCAAAATATGGCTAAACCCTCACGCCTATATTAAAATGAGACATTCGCCAATATATTATTATATTAAGAACATACCAAAGCCCGCGCACACTGTCAAGGTCTCTCAATGTGGCACAGGACCTAATGCTAACCTACCTATTCCGTATGGACAGTTTATGATAGGTGCATAAAGTCTGACACACAGCCAACACCTCCCAGTTACCTCCAGCATGAAATCACACAAACAATGGGAGGAGGGAGGAGGCTGTGAGTCTGTCACACCCTGCTCTGTGGGTGTTCTGAGGAGATCTGTCAGTATTGCTGCACGTGACTCGATCTGACAGTTTTTTTGTTGTGGGTTTGAACAGAATCCCACTTCCCATTAGGTGTGGTTCATTTGGTTATTGGTGAGGCTATTCATCCCTCTCCATATAGCCTTTGCGGGTTATAGTTCTTCCTTGTTTAAACTCTGGAAGTTTTGGTTGATCGTCTGGTCCAACTTCTATATACATAAGTCCTTTTTCCTTCTGTGTCTGTTTTTACTAGGCTCCTAGAGTGACTCTAGCTCCTTCAGCTGTGGAAAGACCTGGTTGTCTCTTTCCCTCTTCCCTACAGCTGAGGGTTTGGTCCGGTGTGATACAGCTTTATGTACTTGGGCATGTGCATATCTACCATCAAGATATGCACATGGGCATAGCAGTGTAGGGAAAGTCTCTTAAGAATTGCTAAGAGGTGACCCCTTTGTTCCCTAGATTTTGGGGCCTAGTCAGTTGTTTTATTTGCTTTGCTGGCTCATGTGACGCAGGCTGCCCAGGTGCACCTGAAAGTTACCCATAGATCAAAATCAAGGCACATTCAAACAATCCCCCAACAATCCCTAGAAAGGACAACCCTAATGCTCATTCTTTCCTACTAGCTCATACATAATGACGGTATGAAAAAAACAGCATTGAGCATATTTTAAAAACTCAATATGCTTGTGACTGCATGAAGGGATACAGAATATGTTTATATTATCAAAAATATGCTAATAAAATTTTTTCAAAATAAGGCTGCCTCACTTGGTGGTGTATGCTACCAAATTCCCCATCTCAGGACAGGAAGGACCAATATTTATTTGGCAAAACCCTGTAACAGTAGGAAAAACTAGGAGATGACAATTGATCTAACAAAGTCCTTCATGGTTTTCAAATAGTGCCTCTTCATGGGGAAAGGGTATAGGATCGCCTGACCTGATTTTCATCTCCCAAACTCCATAAAGTTATCTATTATTATCCATTCTATACTATAATTACTCTGCAGAGAATTTTTGCTAATAAAACATTAACATGCTGATTCTTCATCCATTTTTCTATCTGTACAGTAGCTCATTTCCCACTACCCAGTGTATTGGAATTTTCATGCTCTGTCCAGCTTTATAATGAGTATTTTGCAATCTATTATTACATGTTTCATAAGGGAAAGAAATATAATGGACTGCTATTCAGGGCAGAAATGTTCTATCGGATGCTATTTTTCTGAATAGATTTACAGAGGTGGAAGCTGCACAGTTGCTAAATTAGTTATATAATTTCCTCATTGCAGTGTTTTGTTATCAGATTTCTTAATGAGGCTGAAGGCATAAGCATGGAGTGATGTATCTGTCTCTTTCTGCAACACGAGAACTGACTTCTTGACTCAGTCAATTACTTACACTATAACAATAAATGAAATAGTGAAGGCTGAAATTGTGCCTCTGGGCTCCAGAGCACCAGGAGATTAATATTAATTTTTCATTAAAATGCCAGACAGTTCGTCAGATTACTAACATCACAAATAAAAGATTATTTTACCATTGCTTGCAAATTGAAGAGGAGATGATTTCACTCTCTACCACTGAAAGTATTATGTAGATTGATTTGTTGATAACAAGCTATCTAATAATACCATGTAAACATAATTAATGGCAATGCAATTAATATCAGCACATTTGACTTGCAATCCTTAATTTCAATATGTATAAGTGTGCAATTTATCAATTCAGATACTATAATTAGCTATATGAACTACCGTAAGTTCCCAGGCTTCCGTAGACACAAAATATAGATTTAGGAATAGATTTATTTTTGTGCCTTACCTGCTATGTGTGTGTGCTGAGAAGTGAAGGTTGCCCTGAGTATTCAAAATGATGCAAACCGTGCAACATGCAACTGATTATTTACTAAAGATTGGCAACTTTAGATGCCATCTTAGTTTAAAAAAAAAAACTGCTGGAGAAAGATCTGACCAAATTAATAAGAGGTGCATAGCTCCATATAAATTTGTTACATCTTCTGATATCAGAAACTGAAATCTACTTGAACTAGCAGCTGGAGTAGATTTCTGATCTAATGTGCACCAGTTTTATAGTGCACATATTACATGAGTCTCTTCCCACCCACAGGCCACCTAATTTTTGGAAAAATGGTGAGGGTGTCAGAAAAATTTAAAACAGGCACTTGCAACAAAATCTGTACCTTTTCTCTGACAGAAAACTGGCGTAGCTCTATAGTAAATGAACCCCACTGTACCACTAGACATAATTTATAACTGCTCAAGGATTGATGATTGATAGCAGAATCACTAGACATTCCAGGCGAGAGAATATGGTCCAGGTGGTATCACAAAGCTGTTTACTTTAAAATGACTTTTACCACCGACGACGCATTACTTAGCAGCTGCTCACTCACTCAAGATGCTGAAAGACCTGTGATATTATCCTTTGGCTTCTGCTCCTCCAAATACGAGATAAGCTCTTCATACACCATTTCAAGACTATAGCAACCACTACTTATTGTGGAAATGATGACTATAGCACTGGAGATGAACGAAGTTATGGAGAATTTGATTTGGCTGCTTTTCTGAATTTCATACAGAAATTTGCTTCATAATGTAGTACTTCATCACAAAGCCCATTTATTCATATGTAGTGCGCCGCCCCCTGTCATTGAACACCTCAGATGCCGCCTTCATTGCCGATCATGGCATCTGAGATTAAAAATGAGGGCTTTCAAGGGTTAATCAGTTTAAAAAAAAAAAAAACACTGAAGAGCAGTCCACAGCCATCTTGATTGAAGACACTATCACGCCGGTATCTTCAAACAAGATAGCCACGGCGGGCTCTTCGTATACAAATAGATGAGGTGAGTATGTTTTTTTTTTGAACCACGAACCACCATTTCAGGGAAAATAAAACGCGAGGAAATTTAGAATCACGGCAAATCAAATTTTTCCTGAAATTCAAATCGAAGTCCACTTCTGGTACTTTGATTTTCTCAACACTATGAAGCATATTGGAAGGGCAGCAAGTGGAATTTTTTAAATATTGATTTAACCATATAGTGGGTTGTCATTTATAACATTGCCACCTTTTTTTAGCATGTGTATAGCCTAATTTGCTAAATGTTTGGTGTGAGAATTAAATAATCATGCTCAACTGATTGCTGAGGGCTCTTTTAGTATAACAGCAAAGGTACAAAGGGGAATGATCAAAGGAGGAGGTTTACTTCAAAGTATTCGGCTATCTTAGAGGTATACAAGGTATATATCAATGAACTACATTATGAGATCATATTATATAAGATTAGATATCCGATTATAGCAGGAGAAGCAACACAAATGCTAGTTCTTTGCAGTTTCCCTGGAGTCATTCAATAGGCTACAGGTAGTCTGGTGGGGTGCAAGAGCAAAGGTATGGTCTCTGGGGTTCCCCGAGCTTCTCTACTATAGATTTCAGTTAAGCCTGCTTGCAGTAAAGGAGTGTGCCAAATTCCAAATAATATAATAACAATATATTTTCTTCTGTACTTCAAAACTGCAGATACACTTTAAGCAACACGCTATCAAAATAAAGTGCCATTACACCTCCATAAGCACAAACGAGCCATGCAAATCAGGATAGATTGGTAAAAGAGAAAGTGCAGAGAATGGCAGGTTTTGCTGAATATTTGAATATTTCTGTTGATTTAGAAATTAGAGTATAACTGAACATTTGAATGAATCATTTTCATCCAAGGTCTGCCTAAAACACATTCAGTGTGATAGCATAGTCTAACCACTAAGCATGACCGTGTAACAGATTGCAATGCATCATGAAGTTGGCAATGTGGCAAATAATACCTATTTTAGTAATTTGGTTCCTTATAAATCCCAGTCTGCCACTTTCCATCCCATGTTTCTCCCAGAATTACTTCATATCCAGTTCAGTTATTGTTCTAGAAAAATCAAATACCGGATAATGAACAATCCATCATATTTTCTTGTGGTTGTAGAGGAGAAAGACACCATAGACAGGATTTTCTGTGAGCCTTAGGAAGAAATGTATGATACATTATTGCACTGCATAAAATAACATATTACAGCTATAAATTGTACATATCTCCTTTTAGATCTAAACACTTTTTAAATGTAACTTGATTGAGTCAAATGTGATACGAATAGCAGGGAGAAAATGAAATGTTATGCAGGAATGTAAGCTACAGCTGTTTTCAGGTCAGCTGAACACGTCTTGTTTCTGAATCTTAGGTGGGCACACTACCGGCAATCAGGGGATTCTGCCAGTACATAAATAATTCAGTCAGTATCTGTCGAGAGGTAACATACAAGAAGTAGGAAAGCCCCTGGGTAGGCTAGAATTCATCACTTGTCTAAAATTCCTTGCTGAATGTAATCAAAGCTGACACTACACTTCCCTGTAAAACAAAGAAATTCATTTATAAAAAATAATATGCTCTTAATCAGCACAAATACTTTCAATGCTCTTCCTAGTGCTATCCATCCCTTATTCTAACATGTACATATGGTGGCTGCAGATTGCGTTCCATTCACATGAGCTAACACTGGCAATATTTGAAAGTCATGATATCATGCAAGACCCTCATCATATAACACCATCTGTATTGAACAAGCATAGTAAGTATGGAAAAAATATATATAGTTCCGAATGTGCACATGCAAATTCAGGCCTCTGTTTTATAGTTTGACAGATTATTTGCTATCAATGGTTTCTGCAAACTGCAGGTACTAATTGAAGGTAGTACATTGCAAAGCATCTATGGCAAAATGCTTTAAGATCTAAATGTAAATCCTTCTTTTAGATAGCATAATCTGCCCTGTCATGCAGCAGTTGAAAGTACTGTATGTCCACTTGACTATAATTCCTAGTAGTTGGGCAACATCTATAGAGGATAAAGACTTTTTATCCTCTTTTTAAAAAATGGCGCACACCTAGGAGTGCCATAGCCAGTGGTAACAGATCGTGTTCCAGAATTGAGCCCCACAGATTGCAGGAGCCATTTCTTTATGGACTGTTATGGACAATAATTGTGGAACCACTGTGCCAACTAACTGGCTTGACATCGGTCTAGACCTGGGGATGTTATCCTGGAGGATCTCTTGTTTTCACACTTAAAAACCAATACGGGGATCTGGTCTTCGCCGCAGGGCAATAGTTGCAGTGTAGTTGACAACTGACACACTAGGTCAGAACCACTGGTGCAAGGTACCGGAAGCACAAGCAAGACTGACATACAAAACACAAGTGAATCCAAGGCAAAACATAGAAAGAACGAGACAGAGGACAAACAGGCTGTGGACATGTGAAATATATGAAACATACTTTAGGACAATGTTCAGGCATAGCAGATACATGTGCAGAAATAGTAACAGGGACTTAAGGGAACCGTTCAGAGACAACAGGTCCAGAAACAGGAACCTGGCAAAACAGACCAGACAAGAACTAGATAACTAAAGAATACGTTAGCAATCAGACATGTACAGGCAAAATCCATGGAATAGATTTAGGAACATGACCACCAGAACTAGGATAGAATTCAGATAACGAACATGAAAACAGTCTGGGAAAAGATAAACAACACCAAAAATATATATCAAGGTAACAGCAAATATATAGCAGACTTAACAAACTCAGTCAAAAAGATGCACCAACAAGACCAAGGAAAATTAAATAATGCAATGCTGAACTGAGGTGAGATACAAACACATTGGCACTAATTCACACCTACAAGTCACCAAGGCCACGACACACAGAACAGTGACATCATGAACTGCCATAGAAATAATGGCCAAAATTCAAAACCATAAGAAGCCAATACCAGAGAACATAGTACATTGGCACTAGTGAAACACCATTGTAACAGTTGCTATAGCAGCCAGTAGTCGTGTGGAGGTTCCCAGGATTGCCATAGTAAAGTTATCTTTGAGAACACACCGATTTTCCATTAGAATGCAATGTTAAGCCTAATGTAGTCTAATGAATTGAAAGTTCATGTCTCCTGGGGGCCTAAGAATAAGTTTAAAGCATTTTTTTTTAAGTTTATGAATATATTAAAAAAATAAAAATTAAATTAAATGGAAAATTCTAATCATTCGATTTCCACATTTTAAAAATAAAAATAATTAAAAATAAATCATTAGTAGAGCTGAATCCAAAACCGCCAAGACTATGAAAACATGAAACAATGAATAAAAAGTGATCAAAAAGTCAAAAATATGACAAATAAAAATAGACATCACCTTGCAAGAAAAGAGCCCTTAAACAGCTGTGCAGATGGAAATATAAGCTTTACAGGTGTCAGAATATGGCAGAGCAACATAGTGACTTTGTGAGGTATAGATTGAGAGGAAGGCTTTCTGCACACATACGCGTAGTTATAGAGGTAACCTATTTTGCCTGCTGAACACATCATCATCTAACAAGTATTAAGCTATCACACTAATGCTTGATTGAGAGCACCATTGCTTTGCCTGTTTCCTACACGGTTGTCCCAAAATGACAACTTCTGCACAGGATAAGTGATGTGTCTGATTGGTGTAGGATCCTTACCAGTAATGATAATTAGAGATAAGCAAAGTTATCAATAATTAGATTCAGCTGCTTTGCCGAATTTCCCAAAGAAATTGTTTTGTTACTACTTCATCACAAATCACATTCCATTGTATGTAGCAGCCTGAGCTCCCGGTGTCATCTAGCGGTCGTGTCTTGACCAGCAACCCAGCGGTTCTTGAATAGTTGATACGGTCATCCACTTCATCCCAAGTGACATCAGACGCCCCCCAGCAAGAGTTGGTGGGTTCATCTGACACGACACTTAGTTGGCACGGCCCGGGAGCAGGCCCTGTGCCCTCACCTGTGCTTAACTTGCCGCTGTCCTGTATTGTACGCTGTGGGCTCAGCTCCACTATACAGTCAGGACGAGCTACTAGAAGATGGTCAGCAGCTACTGGCAAGCCAAGATGTGGAGGAGACATCTGCTGCTTCCTCCGCTAGGCGGGCAGATAGCGATGAGGAGAGTGGCGTGGGAGCTGATGTTGCTAGCGGTCAGGCTCCTGACCCAGAGACAGTTGAGGAGGAAATCATTGACGTGCAGACAGTACTCAAAGATGATGATGTAGTTGATCGCACTTGGGAGCTGGGTGACGAAGGGGCTTCATTATCATCGGGAGAAGAGGGTGGCAGCCTGCCCTTGAGCCAGAGGAGGTGCCAGCAAGTCGCTAGCATGGGTGGGAGTCAGCAGGGTGGCAGCAGTGGGAGGTCGGTACCCAAACATGCCCAGGGTGGACCACCTACTTCGTGGAACCCTACCTGCATGGGAAGTAGCATTGGAGGGGATCAAGGAGGCAGCAGCAGTAGCAGTCAGTCAGTGCGTAATGTTGGGGGTAAAATCACCTTGTCAGCGGTGTGGCAGTTTTTTGTTAAGTTGCCCGAAGAGGTGAAAATGGGGATATGTAGACTCTGTAGGTAGAAGATCAAGCGTGACTAGCATGCCAATGTTGGTACTACGGTCCTGCGTCAACATATGCAGCATGCAAGTGGCCTGGGAGAACCATGGCTCCAATGTTGTGATCCATCACCCATTGACACGCACCTGGTTTCAGGCAGTCAAGGCTCCACCACCTCAGCCGAAGGGAGCTGTCTGTCCTTCCCATCATCTGCTGGTCCTGATGCTCCTGCTCCTCCTCCTCCTCCTGCTCCTCATCACTCATTCTGTCAGTAATCGATCACCGAATTGATTGCCAAGAGACAACAGTATGCGTGCACTTATCCAATGGCAAAGAAGCTGAACGTGCTCCTGTCCAAGTTGCTGGTGCTTAAGACCCTCCCTTTCCAATTGGTGGACTCTGCACCTTTCAGAGAAATGATGGCTTTTGCCGAGACGAGTTGGAGAGTCCCAAGCCGCCATTTCTTTGCCAAAAATGCAGTACCAGCCCTGCACACACATGTAGAACAGAAGGTGGGCTAGTCCTTGAGCCTCTCTGTGTTTGCCAAAGTGCACGGCAGAGCCGATGTGTGGAGCTGTAACTACAGTCAGGGACAATTCATTTCCTTTAAGGCCCTCTGGGTCAATGTGATCCTGCACAGCCACACCAGAAACTTTGCATGCACTTCAGCCTCTTGTACACTGCAAAGCATATCCAACTTGAGCTGCAGCGGCAGAATGGCATCCCCCAACATAGGCTGCTATGCAATGTTTCCACCCGTTTCTCCATATGCTGGACCAACTGTACGAACAGAGAGAGGCCATAAACGATTTCCTGATGATCCAAGCAGACAGAAGTACTCCCCTGTGTAACTTCGATGTCAGCCAGTGGCAGCTCATGCGTGACATCTTCCGTTTGTTTAGGCCCTTTGAGGAGACTACGTTATTTGTGAGTTGCCATGACTATGGAATGAACAATGTATTTCCACTGCTTCATGTCCTGGAACAGATGCTGGTAAATCTGGCTGGTCAGAGGACTGAAGACGTAGTGCCTAGATCTCATGGCCACATGAGCCCTGTGGGGGCTGAACTGGAGGAGGAGTAGGATATTGGAGCACAAGCAATGTGTAGCGAAATGGGTGGTTTTGCTACACAGCTGACAGGAGATGAGGAGCAGTTGGAGCAGGAGCACCCAGAGTAGCTACAGGGCGATGAGGAAGATGAGGCAGAGGACCCAAACACACATGGCAGTATGCAGTGGAAATGGAGGCAGGGAGTCTCTCCGAGTCACTTGTCCAAATGGCTGCATGCTTACTTGTTTGGGTAGTGATAGGGGTGAATTAAGGCTCTTCACCTTGTTGGACCCTCGCTACCGGTCCAAAATGGGGGTCTTCTTTATTCCCGCTGAAAGGGAGGACAAACGAAACTACTATAGAGACATCCTATGTAGTCAGTTGGCCGCTGCCTACCTGCGCCATCGTCCATCCTCTCACAGGTCTGACTGGGGGGGCCCTCTGCACTCACATTCCACTGCCATGGCTGCTGGGGAGGGGTGGGGTGGCAGGAGCAGTATCAACTCCGTCAGCAACAGCCTGAATCTACAATCCCTGATGAGCAGCTTTCTTCACCCACCTAATGAAGAAACTATTCACCAGCAGCTAGACGTAGAGCAGAACCAGAACCAGCAGGTGGTGGCATACATGGAGTGCACCCTGCCAGCCGTCATTGATGATCCGCTGTACTGCTGGACAGCCAAACTGGTTTTGTGGCTGCAACTAGCCAAGTTTGCCCTGGAAAATCTGTCTGTCCCGGCCAGTAGTGTGGCATCAGAGCGGGTGTTTAGTATGGCAGGGGCCATAGTTACCCCAAGAAAAACTCGCCAGTCCACCCAAAATGTGGAGAGACTAACCTTTGTCAAGATGAATCAGGTGTGGATCAGCCAGGATTTCCACCCACCAATGCCTGATGCATCAGACTAGATTATCCATGGTGCCACACCAACACTTTGACAAAAGAGACCGGTTTCTTTTGGCTACCTGCCTCAGCTTCTATTCTGATGCTGCCAACCGCCTGATGCCACACATCTGATGCCAGGCTCTCCTTCTTTTAACCACCAACAATAGTGCTGAACTGAAACAGTTCTGTAAAGAGGAGTGGTCAAGAATTTCTCCTGACCGTTGTGCACGTCTGATCTACATCTACAGGAAACGTTTGGTTGAAGTTATTGCTGCCAAAGGAGGTTCAACCAGTTATTAATACCAAGGGTTCACATACTTTTTCCACCTGCAATGTGAATGTTTACATGGTGTGTTCAATAAAAACATGGTAACATTAAATTCTTCGTGTGTTATTAGTTTAAGCAAAGTGTGATTGTCTATTGTTGTGACTTAGATGAAGATCAGATCACATTTTATGACCAATATTTGCAGAAATCCATATCATTCCAAAGGGTTCAACTGTATGTGGAATCAGCTGACGACGGTTTAAAAGGAGTGCTCTTCTTCTTGGCGCTAACATCGACCTGTAAGGCTGAGTTCCTACTTTAGTTATTTGGTCAGTTTTGGCCCCGTGACTGCCCAAATAAGTGAAGTGTGCAGTGATTCTAACAGCGACGCCTGTCATCTGCATGTCATACGGACTCACAGCATTATTTCACTACCAAAGCAGACTCCCTATGCGTGTTACTGCAAGGCAGTGCTCTACACCACTATAAAGGGTCTCTGTAGGCAGAAAATTGCATTTTTTTTTACAAAATTTGCCGCAAATATATTCGGATTGAACCAAATTTTTTTTTTTTACTCTACAAACCGGCGAATAAGATTTTAGAAAAATTCGCTCAACTGTAATACTCACCTCATCCATTTGCTAGTGGAAAGGCCGTTGCGGACACCTTGATTGAGGAAACCGCATTATGACGTCACCATTTCAGCGGGTTGACCAGGCGCAGTTACATCATCAGTGCCTCTTCACGAGCAAATGGATGAGGAGAGCATTTTTCACTTTGATTCACTCAACATTATGCACAGCTGCTCCTTTTACACTTATAGAACTGCCAAAAGGTTTAGCTTGACCACCTCCACTAGTTCAATAGGGTTTGAATGGAGCAACATTGCCATGCTTGACTGTAGCTTCATTCCAATGGGGAGCAAGGGATCCCCATTTTGGTTATTGTGTGAGTTTCATACCCCCAACCATCAGATACTTAACACATGGATATGTGGTAATGGTAAGTTATTTTTCTACCACTTTCTTTCAACCATTTTAACTCTACTTTAACGTACTGTTAATGTATTAGTGGGATGGGACAGAGTTCTTGTCTTTAAACATGCTGATAGTTCTAGGGTTGGAAAACATGGGGTAGTTCATACAAGCCATTGAGAATTATCCACTGATTTATTAGAAACAGGTGCTATACTACTAGGTATGGAAGAAGATCATAGCGGGCAGTGTCCCTCCTTTATGCAGCTTAGCTTATCAAGCAAAAACAAATTGTTAGTAATGGAGCCTACATAGTATATAATGGTATAATTTAATATTTGTAATATAAAAGATTTAACATCATCAAAATATACTTGGATCAAGTTTGTGACAAAGGCTAAAGAGAAAAATATCATGCAAATGATTTCATACCATTAGAGATAAAATTAGAACAATTTGGCAGTTTTCATTTTGAGTCTCCTTAATGTTTTATGACTACACTTCCTAAGTAATTCTAAATGTGAACAGAAATGAAAAAAATGTAAAATTGATGGTTAATAAAAAAGCAATTAGAAACATGTGACACTTTAACTAATTAGTTCTATTAATTTCTTTTTTTTACTGCACACATCAAGCAATTCTTTTAAAATGTAGTTAGAAAAATAATATGTAGGTCAGAGAGTTGACTTTTTTGAGTTTTTTTATATGATATATTTTTGAATGACTGCAAAGATGTTATGCTTTTTTGATGTCTAAACTTGAAATACTGCAACTTTATATGTCAACTGTAGGTCTCAGAGAAGCAAGACAAGTAAGAGCCAACCTCATGTGGAGCCTCTGCACAGTATAACCTAGTTTGGGTTTATAAGATAACATTGAAATTCTGTCTCTTTTTTACCTTTTGAAAGAACAATTTTTTTTGTCATTTAAAAACAGAAACATTTTCTATTTTTGACATTTTCCAGTTCCCAGAAGACCTGAAATTTTGCTTGCATGTTTCTTTTTCTATGTGATTTTATCATACAAATTTTGAGTGTTGCTGTTATATGATCTGTTGCACTTGATTTTATAGCGGTAACAACAGATTTTTACCAAATAGATGTTCTTGACATTTCAAACGAGCAGAAGAGAAGGTGTACCATTGGATCCATCCCATTTTAGAGCCATCTAACATTACCTCAGCAGGAAGAAAACTAATTTTTTAACTGTTCACAAATTTCCTTGATCTCACCTACCACTATCGTATGTCATGATTGCACAATGCTGTTCATAGTTATCAGGCAGATAAAGGGACTATAAACATATTGAGCTCTTATAAACACAAAGGTGGGAATTTATCATAGACTAGTATTTTATGTCAGTCTATGATATCCCCATGTGCTGCCAGAGGCTGAGCCAAATTTATGACGAGGCTCAAGAATTATCATAAATTAGGCGCAGCTGTGACAGTCTATGGGCTGTGGGGATTTGCTCTGGTAGACATGCTTGTGGACGCAGTATAGAGGCAATGACAACGTCTTTAATTTAAACAGTTCAGTGTTTTATTCACACATAAAGAAAGTGACAACAAAAAGTCAGCTTCAAGGAAAAAATTGTAACCTTGAGTCTGGTGTTTGTTCACACCAGGCAGCAACACATAAGTCCTTGGGTGAAACATAAGTCCAGTGCTTTCATCCAAACAGGATGGCAGGCTTTAATCCAGGCCCCAACACAGAGACTGGCAAAGATCCACTGTCAGATGGAGGATAATCCAAACCCAGCTGAGACTGCTGGCTGGGTTTTATGTCCCTAACCAAAACCCAGCCTGGAACGTGGAGAACAGCCACCCACCCTGCACGTTGGATGCTCCCAGTAAGAGCCGGCCCGGATCGGCTTTACAGCCACACTAAATAACCAATAGTGTTAGTCAGCACTAGCTGCCGCTGACACTTGAAATTACCGTCTCTTACCTCACCGAGGCCAGGAACCTCAGTGACACATATCTTCTATCAATGACGGCCCCTTGTGCTTTCCTACAGTGCCTAAACTAAAATCTGTGCCAGCTACTGGCTGGAGTAGATTTTTTATTTCTTCTATGCCAAACTGGCACAAGGGAAGGTAAATATGTGGGGCTGTTGGTCCCTGACCCCTGCTTTCCATAACCAAGCCCCCTTTTCAGTAAAATAGCAAGGGCGGTAGAGAAACATCACTTACGCGAAATATTTACAAATTTTTAAAAAATCACAAAGACAGTGTTTGTGGATAGTGTTCCAGTTGGCACTCAATCAGATCCAGGCTGCAATGGGAAGGAACAATCTCCACATATAATCCAAAAAGATCCCAGCAGCCATGTAGTTACTTATCAGTATTCTTGTTTTATTTGCTGATCATGGTACACATCAAAGATATACCAGGATGTGTTTTGGCGTTATAGCCTACATTATATAGCCTGTTGATGAAGGCTATAATGCCGAAACGCGTCCTGGTATATCTTTGATGTATACTATGATCAGCAAATAAAACAAGAATATTGATAAGTAAAACAGTGTGACTTTTTTATGCTAGAAAACTGGTGTGTGTGTGTGTGGGGGGGGGGGAGTAAATTCCTCTAAAAGAATGTCCTTATTTACATTGCATGTATAGAAAATGTTTAAACTCCAGTAGAGATTACTATTGTATGGTTAAACACCTTACTGGGTGAAAAACTTTTTAAACTTTCTTCTTAAGGTCACTGACAGAAAGACTAGTTTGCAGCTTTCCTCTATGAAAAAAGCAAGACTTGTTTAATAATCTAATATGTAAGCCATACATTAATAGTAATGCAGTAAACTCAAAAATAGAAAACTGCATCTAGTCCAATCTATCTATCTATCTATCTATCAGGGTTACTCTACACACAGATTTGGTCCTGGATCTTTTCAGGTCAAGAAACTGTCACCAAAAATGCCTGATGATCAACATGTTTATAGTTTTGAGGCCTACTACTTTTTAGAGGAAAGTATGTGCCCCTATGTCACTTCCTCTGCAGAACTGTATGTAAAAAATGCCATTAAAAATCACTGGCAGAAAATGCCAAACATTAAGGGAAAAAAACAGACCCATAACACCACTCAATCAACTTTTTGTCCTGTGTTTAATAATTCCTATAGACTTCCATGCAACATCTGAAAGGTGTTTTTGCCTGCAAATGCTGCAAAAAAACAAGTAGCAAAATAAACCAAAAACCACAAATCCCCTCAAAGAAGCAAAGGGAATCTTATGTTTGACTCCAGCCTGACAATATCTTGCAATTTAGAGACAAATGTACAAACAAAACTGTTGCCAGCTGTTTTTGTGTAAGGAAAACATTCATTTCTAAAGATATATATGACAATCAGAACAAGTCCTTTGCTTTATCATTAAGTCAAGCAAATTAAACTCAAATGAAATAAAGATAGCATATAATGCTATGTCTTCAATTAATTTAATAAATATAAGCCATTACAAAATCTTGCAATGTCCCACAAAATCCAACACCAAAAAAACCTTTAGTTTCAAGAATAGTTTCAAGAATAATGTGCCTATCAATATATTGTGCAGGACCCAACCAAATCATTCGGCTAAGTTCATATCTGCATTGTGACTTCTAAAATAAAAGCCACAGCACTGTGCTGGATCTGTCACATGATGAAAACCAGGAGCATTATATGGTCCATAATGACTTACACATGGACAAAATTGTTGGTACCCTTCCATTAAATAAAGGAAAACCAACAATAGTCACTGAAATTATTTGAAACTGACAAAAGTAATAATAAATAAATGTTTACTAAAAATCAGCTAATGAAAATCAGACATTGCTTTTGAATTATGGCTCAACAGAATAAAAAAAATAAAAAAAGACTATAATGAAACTGATCTGGATAAAAATGATGGTATCCCTAGAAGAGACTTAAAATTATTATTTGACCGAAGGGCCATGATAAAATAAGGTGTGTCTTGTAATTAGCATCACAGGAGTCTTCAAACTTGTAATAAGTCAGTCTGCCTATTTAAAGGGTAAAAAGTGGTCACTGTGCTGTTTGGTATTATGGTGTGTACAACATTGAATATGGTCCAAAGAAAGCTAAGGAGAGAGTTGTTGCTGGAGATTAGAAAGAAGATTATAGACACATTTGTTAAAGGTAAAGGCTATGAGACCATCTCCAAACAGCTTGATGTCTCTGTTACTACAATTGCACCTATTATTCAGATTAAGGTTTAAGGTTTATGGGACTATAACCAACCTCCCTGGACATGGCCACAAGAAGCATATTGATGACAAATTGAAAAAGTGGATAATACAAATGGTAACCAAAGAGCTCAGAACAACTTCCAAAGAGATTAGGTCAAGGCATATCAGTTTCACATCGCACTGTCCATTGCTGTCTTAGCCAAAGTGGACTTAATGAAAGACAACTGAGGAGGAAACCCCTGTTGAAAGCAAATCATAAAAAAACAAGACTGGAATTTGGCAAAATTCATATTGACACAAAGCATCTGGGAGAATGTCTTTTAAACAGATGATACAAAACCGGAGCTTTTTGGCATGTCACTTCAGCTCTTGGTTCACAGGTTCAAAAATGATGCATATAAAGAAAAGAACATTGTACCTACTGTAAAACATAGAGGAGGCTTGGTTATGTTTTGGAGCTGCTTTATTGCATCTGGAACAGGGCGTCTTGAATCTGTGCAGGTTACAATTAAATCTTAAGACTATCAAGGCATTCTGTAGTGAAATGTGCTGCCTAGTGTCAGAAAGCTTGGTCTCAATCGGTGCATGGGTCCTTCAACAGGATAACAACTCAAAACACACAGCTAAAATCATCCAAGAATGGCTAAGAGCAAGGCATTGGACTATTCTAAACTGACCTTCTATGAGCCTTGATCTAAATCCTATTAAACATCTATGGAAAGAGATAAAGCATGCAGTCTAGGGAGAGAAGGCACCCTTCAAACCTGAGACGTGAGGCGGCACTGCCACAAACCTCATCAGGTAAGGGGTGGTATACTGTGAAAGCCAGTCCTGATTAAAGCAATGTAATATGGTGCTCTGCTGCTGAAATAGTGTAAAGTCCAAGCAAATGTGATGTAATCCAAAGATAAGAAACCACAGCTGCCCTCACCAATTGCAGTAGTGGTAAACTTCTTTATTCGCACAATCAAAGTAGGTTACACGGGCTGGGGCGGACATACAGCGTTGAGCTACTGAGTGATCAGCTGGCGACGGGCGTTTCGCGCACTTGCGCTTCTGCTGGCCTCTGACCTCATCACACTTGATCTGCGCTCCTTTTTATGCATCCATGTTACCTGGGCAACTCAGGACGCTAAAGATATCCTCACCCCAACCAGGACGAGGGGGGTAAGAACAAACTATTCCCTGACACCAGCAATACACATATCTAAGGCATAGACCTCTAGCTATTATAAAAAGACACTTAGATCGTTTTGATCATTTAATCCTAAGGGGCCCATAGCGGCAGTACAGATGATCCACTCTGCCTCCTTCTGAAGGAGGAGGCGGTGTCTATCTGCACCTAGGGCTGGAATTGGAATGTGTTCGAGAGCTGCAAATTTTAGACACTTGGTATTTTTGTCATGCCTACTCCAGACATGCTCTATCACAAATCTCTGACCCAACCCCCTTGCCGCCCCATTGTGGCAGGGATAGGGTCAGTTACAGAACCCCTATCAAAATACCTGGACTGGCTCTTGAGACCTCTCTTGTCAAATGCCCCTACATATTTATGTGACACCAATGCCTTCCTGGAAGCGCTGAAGGATTTCCAGTGGCAGGAAGATTTCAATTTGGTGTCCCTTGACGTGGAAAGCCTCTACACCCGCATATCACACAGGGAAGGTGTTCAGGCTGTCATAAAGGTATTGAGCAAAACTGACAAGAGCGCTATCTATTGTACCTTTATCCGGGAAGCACTTAATTTAGTGCTTAGTAATAATGTGTTCACCTTTGGGGGTTGCTGGTACAGGCAGATCTATGGTACAGCCATGGGGACACCGGTGTCTTGTACATTCGCTAATTTATACTTGGCGGTCTTTGAGGACTGATATGTTTTTTCCACCTCTAATCTGTTCTTGCAACATATTAAACTGTTTTTGCGCTACGTGGATGATGTCTTCATGGTGTGGCAGGCTTAGAGGCTGGTGTGTGGTGAGTTTGTCTAATTCCTTAATGATTATAATGAAATGAATATGAAATTCACGCTTGAGGGCACCAGTTTTGACTTCCTCGACGTTCGCTTGAGTACTGAGGGGGACACTCTCACAACCACCAGTTTTCGAAAACCCACTGCCACCAACTCCTTACTTCATTATGACAGTTACCATCCACGTAGCGCAAAACAGGGTATAGTAAGCAGGCCCAGGAGTTGAAAGAAAGACTTATACAGAGAGGGTACCTAGAGTCAGAACTCGATGCGGCCTTAAAGAGAGCAGGCAGTTTTACACAGGAGGAACTTTTGAAGAAAAGTAGTTCTAACTCCAGAAGACGGGTCACCAACAGGTTTACATTCGCCTTCAAATATAGCCCCTTAGCAGATACTATTAAACAAGTGATTTACAAAAATTGGGACATGCTCAAGAATGAGGAGGGTCTCCAAGATTTAATAACAAACAAACCACTCATCACCTTTAAGAAGTGCCATACAATTAAGGACAAGTTAGTAAGAAGTAGGCTTAAGGAAAATAAAACCAGCAATTGGCTTACTGAACGTCTTCCTATTGGAAATCATAAATGTGGGGACTGTTCCATAAATGTGGGGACTGCCAATATATCTACCAGGGCAAATATCTATTTTTTGCAGGCATTAAACATAGAGTGAAACAGTTTTTGAGATGCAGGACCAAATATGTGATCTGCCTGGTTCTGTGCACCTGTGGGTCTTTTTACATAGGGAAGACTATTTGCCCTATGTATGAGAGATTCAGGGAGCACATCCACTCAATTAAGTCAGGAAAAGGTTGCCCTAGACTGATAGAGCATGTCCGGAGTAGGCATGACAAAAATACCAAATGTCTAAAATTTGCAGCTCTCGAACACATTCCAATTCCAGCCCTAGGTGGAGATAGACACCGCCTCCTCCTTCAGAAGGAGGCAGAGTGGATCATCTGTACTGCCGCTATGGGCCCCTTAGGATTAAATGATCGAAACGATCTAAGTGTCTTTTTATAATAGATAGAGGTCTATGCCATAGATATGTGTATTGCTAGTGTCAGGGAAAAGTTTGTTCTTACCACCCTCGTTCTGGTTGGGATGAGGATATCTTTAGCGTCCTGAGTTGCCCAGGTAACATGGACGCATTAAAAGGAGCGCAGAGCAAGCGCGATGAGGTCAGAGGCCAGAAGAGGCGCAAGTGCGCGAAATGGCCATCGCCAGCTGATCACTCAGTAACTCAACGCTGTATGTCCGCCCCAGCCCGTGTAACCTTCAATTGTGCGAATAAAGAAGTTAACCAGTACTGCAATTGGTGAGTGCCGCTGTGGTTTCTTATCTTTGGATTACATCACCCTTCAAACCTGAGACAGCTGGAGCAATTTGCTCACCATTAGTGGGACAAAATACCCGGAGACAGATCCAAAAGTCTCATTGAGAATTACAGTAATTGATTGCAATGATTGTGCAAAAAAATATTATGTTAAGGTTACCATAATTTTTTCCAGGGCAGTTTCATTAGTTTGTTTTATAAATTACTCTGTGAAACAGAATTAAAAAAAATGTGTCACGGGGAGCCAGCAGCGCATTTTTCCTTTGCAGCCCTGCCGGCATTCTGTGCGCATAGTGGAGCGAATACACAGGCGGTGTCCTCGTCTCCATGGGGACCATGGGGTAGCCAGGATCTGGCCGCACATGCATCCAAGGCTTGACCGGCGTCCTCTGTCCCTTAGACAACAAGCGGCAGGAGAGCTGAGCACCGATAATGATGAACCGCGCTCATCTATGTTGGGCTGTGTTATGCGAGTCACGTTACGCTGGCCACGTCATGTGACCCACCAGTCTGGCTATTTAAACAGGCAGCCTGCTGGCCACAGATTGCCTGTGATGGGTCTTTCTACCTTTACCAGCGTTCCTATTTACCTTGCTATTTGTGTTTGGACCTCGGCTTTGTTTCTGACCTAGACCTTATTACCTTCTTGGAATTGACTGCTTCTGACTTCGGTTTGTTTTGATCTTGCTATTGTGTTTTTCCCTGTGTGACCTCATGGCTTTGATCTTTGCTTCCCTGACTCTGTTACGTATTACTTTAGCACCCTTTAGGCCCCTGCACATATCTAAGCAAGGGATCGCTGCCAAGTTGTACGCCATCAGTTAGGACGGGCTGTGCAAGTAGGTAGGGACAGAGGTGCGGGTGGAGATCAGGGTTACACTCTTCCCTCCCTACGTGACACAATGTCTAATTTTCATTAGTTCATTTTCAGCAAATTTTTATTAATACTTTGTCAGTTTCAAGTTATTTCAGTGACCATTGTGGGTTTTTCTGTCTTTAAAGGAAGGGTACCATCAATTTAGCCCATGTGTGTGTAGTGGTATCTGTTCCACATATGTGTCGATTGTTTTAATGCAACATTATTTTCCTATCAAAGACTCAGATGTGAACACAATCTTAGACATTGCCATAAATTGATTTTCCATTCTGAAACTTATTTATTTTAAAGGAAAACTAGATAAATAAATTTTATAACAAAAAACAGCCCTTCCTCCTTTAATTTTCAAATTTTGGTTCTACTGTATAATATTTCAAGTTAAACTGAGAATTACAAGGAATTCCCTCAGTGTCTCAGGAAATCAGACATGCCCCCTCCTTACTGGTGTGTGTTTGGTTGTAAGACAACTGGCTGGAGCTTTCCCTCTGTGCACTGTCTGGAGCAGATCAGTAGAAGATAAACTACTATGTTCTGTGAGACTGTTTCCAGAACATGCAGAAAATCATGTAGACTGACAAACAGTGATGACAACTTAATGTTCTCTTTAATTTTATCTTTTATTTCTAGTTTAGTTTTCCTTTACTTAATAGTCTCATTTTGAAGACATTTTATATTACGTTAGACGCAATAAATATATGAAACATAAATTCCATTTTAAAATCTGTTTTATTGCATATATACAGTAGGTTAATTTAACTAACATTTTATAACACATGTACCTTTATAAAATCTATATTTTTATAATAATAATAATATAATATATATTTATAATATATAAAAGATTTTTACCTGTTATCTACAGTATCTGTTCTTTATTCACGGCCAAACAACCGGCACCCAATTTGCAACATAGGTCTACCATTCTTGAGATATTCACAAAACAATAATAATCAAAAGCAAATATGCCACCATCACATGACATGACACAAGCCAATAGATACTTTCAGGTCCTTCATGTGTAGCCTCACTGAAGTGCACACAGTTTTACACCAGGTTTCCATAGCAATCCAACCATTTTTCCTCACTGTTATAGGACCGCTGTGGATGTCATTGTTATGTGGGTACTGTGGATGTCATAGTTGTCACTGCTATTATGGGTCACTGTGGATTTAACCATTACAGGGACACTATAAAATGTCACTGTTATGGGGGCACTGTGTATGCCACCCTTATGAGCCAATGTGGAGGTTGCTGTTTATACTGTTTGTCATGAGAGGACTGTGGATGTCTTAACCACAATAAAATAGACCCATATGAAGTGCGGTCATTCTGCTTCATATATATATATATATTGTGAGGTAGTGACAGGAGACATTTATGATGGGAGATATGTGCCACCCAGAATGCTGCAGGAAGAATTCTAAAAGGGGTTTTGTTTGCATCGGGAACGTGTCACCAAGGTGCCCGGCCTTGGAGTAAAGGACCTTAGATTAGGTGTCCACTAGGGTAGTTGGTGGACACCATCATAGATAGCATAGCTGGTTCCAGCTAGTCTGGGTCGGGATTTAATGGGAATAGGCAATGTGCTGGGTGTGTGCCTGTTCCCCATGCTCCAGTCCGGGACTTGCGGCATGCTCATGTCCAGGGATTCTATTTAATCTTGCTGATGGACTTAGGTGTGTCTCAGTCTGGGGAAGAAAGTAGTCAGTGTGAGGTAACACTGTCAGTGGCTGCTGTGATTGTTTGACCCAGCTGTGATCCGGATTTATCAGCTGTACTTATTTGGAAAAGCCTAAATAAAGACTTTAGGGTGTCCCTGCCTCTGTACACTAGTCAAGTGAGTATGGTTCCTTACAAAATATATATATGGCTTTGTATGTATTGAAAATATGTTTTAATGTCATTTAATCAGATTATCGATACTGTGGTTTTATTATTTCCAGACCTTTACAAGAGTTTCATGTATAAAATTCTATGAAAGGCAAACATATCTACAAATCCCTATTACTTTGGCATGCAATGGAAGTCAGCACTTAGGAATGCATCCGGTCTAGTGTTGATCGAGCTCCAAAGTGCTTGGGTGCTCGAGTAGAACATCACGGGATGCTCGGGTGCTCTACTGAGCACCCTAGCACAATGGAAGTCAGTGGGAGAACCTGAGCATTAAACCAGTCACCCCCTGCTCTGAAGAAGGGAGGGTGTCTGGTTCACAGGAAAAGGTCAGAAATTGATGGAAACACCACCAAAATGGTTTGGAAACAGCATGGGGAGGACGTCCGGATGCATCTTGGACTCCCAGGTCGCTGCTGGGAACGATGTTGTCCGAGCAGTACGCCAATTTTACAGGTAAACAATAATACGCACAAAACTGAAGATAAAATCAATTTTAGATGAAAATTTTTAGGAAACATTCTTTCCTGTATATTTACTTGTATATAAAGTGCAAGTGCTGCCAAAAATTACAAGGAAGAGGCACTCCGATGCAACCTGTAAATCACATAAAGGAGGGCTTCATTTACATTGTGGTACAATTGTTCAGGTAGTGGGACTCCTACACTCATAAAGCCTATGCACTAAGTGAAAGGGCTGCCAAAAATTACAAGGAACCGGCACTCTAATACACCCTTTGTTACACATAAAGGAGGGCATCATACACATTGTTGTACAATTGTTCAGGTAGTGGGACTCCTACACTCATAAAGCCTATGCACTAAGTGAAAGGGCTGCCAAAAATTACAAGGAACCGGCACTCTAATACACACTTTATTACACATAAAGGGGAACACACGAGGGGAACACACAGCAGTTCCAACACAGGCAGGGCAACACTCTCCAAAGCCTGGGACAGTTTCATGACACCAATGAGAAATTTCGTGACAACATTTTGGAAGATGGTGAAGGAATACGTAGCAAACCGTGTCAGCATCCTCAATGATCCCTCTGTGCCTTACAACTACTGGGTGTCTAAGCTGGACACGTGGCACGAACTAGCGCTCTACGCCTTGGAGGTGCTGGCCTGCCCTAACGCCAGCGTTTTGTCAGAATTGGTATTTAGTGCTACCGGGAGCATAATAACTGATAAGCACATCCTCCGCCTGTCAACTGAAAATGCCGACAGGTTGACTCTTACAAAAATGAACAAGGCCTGGATTGCCCCTGACTTCTCTACTCCACCAGAGGAAAGCAGCTGAACATAAAGGCACTTTAAAAGTGTTTTGTATAATGTACTGAATATTCCCATGCACACCTTCCACCACAAAAAAGGGTATATGGTTCAATCTTCCTTTTCTCCGTCTTCTTCTCCATTATATCAACATGCTTATTAGGATGTTCTCGCTCCTAATGTTAAGAGGGTCAGCTCAGCAGCGGAAAATCACCCATGATGTTTTAGCGGGTCAGCTTAGCAGCAGTCCCTCATCCCTAAATTTTTAGATGATCAGCTCGGCAGCAGGCCCTCGCCCACAATTTTTTTTAGATGGTCAGCTCGGCAGCAGGCCTTCGCCCACAATTTTTTTTTTGATGCTCAGCTTGGCAGCAGGCCCTCACCCCTAATATCTTAGGTGGTCAGCTCAGCAGCGAACCCTCACCCCTAATGTTTTAGATGGTCAGATCAGTAGCATGCCCTCGTCCCTAATGTTTTAGAGGGTCACCAGCAGACCCTTGCTCCTAATGTTTTTCAGGGTCACCAGCAGGCCATCAATCATAATTTTCAAGGGTGTGTATGATGCCCTCCTTTATGTATAATAAAGGGTGTATTGGGGTGCCGGTTCCTTGTAATTTTTAACAGCCCTTTCCCTTAGTGCATAGGCTTTATGAGTGTAGGAGTCCCACTACCTGAACAATAGTACCACAATGTGAATGAGGCCCTCCTTTATGTTATATACAGGTTGTATTGGAGTGCCTCTTCCTTGTAATTTTTGGCAGCACTTGCACTTTATATACAAGTAACTATACAGGAAAGAATGTTTCCTAACAATTTTTCCTCTAAAATCGATTGTATCTTCGGTTTGGTGCGTATTATTTTATTAGTGTGTAAAAGTGGCGTACTACTTGGACAACGTCGTTCCCAGCAGCTACCTGGGAGTCCAAGATGTATCCAGAGATCCTCCCCATGTAGCTACCTGGGAGTCCAAGATGCATCCAACTGCTAAAGCAAGTCTTTTTAGTGACCAAATCTCATCGTATTGGTCTATTTGCATAATGAAGGCAATGAAAGGAAAGCAATGGTTTATGTTACAGGTACATGTTTTTGCTTCTTGTTGAAAGGTATTTTTGGTCAGATTTAACATTACAACAGGGTGCAACTGCATCCAAAATGAAGACTGATCCTGAACATGTTTTTTTTGCATAAGAGAAATCAATGACTACAGGAGGCAGCAATATAGACCCCAACCTTTAAATGAGATGAAAATGCATTTCCAAAAGAAAGTCAAGCAGATACTGTGACTGTCTGCCTAAAGCTGACCACACACAATGTATCTGTCAGCTAAATGCTAGATGTTCTTTCTCTATCTTTCCTTGTTCGTGTTTATTTCCAATTTTAAAATCTCACCAGCACCATTTTTCATTCACCTGTCTTCAGGGCGACATTTGGACTGGCTTTGTGTACATTAACCCTTTCAAAACCAAGGCTTAAATGTCCATAGGAAGAAAGCAAAAAGTTGCAATTTTTTATTTATTTTTGCTCTAAAAAGGGATCCTGTCTGTTAAGCATCCGCCTTCACTCGGTAAGCATTTGGTCAGTAATCCATCAGTATTGCTAATGCCAAAAAAACAGGAGTGGATCCAAAACAGAGATATGGAATATATACATGTTTTCTGTGTTTTGTAACCACTCCTGCTTTTGGCTACCATAAAGGGCTTACAGCTGCTATACAGACAGGATCCATTGTGCGTCTCATTTTTCCTTACTTCTGACAGATCAGAGGAAGGGTCAAATAAATAATGATGTTAGCCAAGCCAAAAAGGCAAAATAGTTGCCCATTCATCAAGTGGGAAGGGTGGGAACAGCATGAGAAGTCCACAGAGTGGCCCAATGACAGAGTCTGCAGGTGGCAGCAGCATCAGGAGGCCACAGAGTGGCACAATAACAGAGTGTGGAGGTGGCGGTGGCAGCAGCATCAGGAGACCAAAGAGTGGCACAATGACAGTATGTAGGTGGCAGCAGCATCAGGAGGCCACAGAGTGGCAAGGTGACATAGTGTGGAGGTAGCATCAGTATGACGAGACCACAGAGTGGCAAGGTGACATAGTGTGGAGGTTGCAGTAGCATGAGGATGCCACAGAGTGACAAGGGAACATAGTGTGGAGGTGGGTGGCAATACCAGTACCAGATGGTGGGTGAAAGAAGGAGCACTTGGCATTAGATGTGTGTCATCAGGCGGGTATCAGCATCAGAATAGTAGCTGAGGCAGGTAGCCAGGAGAAACTGGTCTCTTTTGTCAAAGTGTCATTGTGGCACCATGGATGATCTAGTCTGATGCATCAGACATTAGTGGGTGGAAATCCTGGCGGATCCACGCCTGATTCATCTTGACAAAGGTTAGTCTCTCCACATTTTGTGTGGACAAGCGAGTTTTTCTTGGGGTAACTATGGCCCCTGCCTCACTAAACACAAGCTTTGATGCCACACTACTGGCCTGGCAGCTCAGCTTTTTCAGGGCAAACTCTGCCAGTTGTGGCCACAAATCCAGTTTGGCTGCCCAGCAGTCCAGTGGATCTTCAATGACAGGTGTCAGGGTGCTGTCCAAGTATACCACCACCTGCTGGTTTAGGTTCTGCCCCAGGTCTAGATGCTGCTGCTGGTGAGTAGTTTCTTCACTATGTGGGTAAAGAAAGCTGCTCATCAAGGACTCTAGACTAACACTGCTGCTGATGGAGCTAGTACTGCTCCTGCCACCCCACCCCTCCCCAGAAGCCATGGCAGTAGAACTTGAGTGCAGAGGGCCCCCCGGTCAGACCTGCGAGAGGATGGATGATGACGCAGATAGGCAGCGGCCAACTGACTACATAGGATGTCTCTATAGTAGTTCAGTTTGTCCTCCCTCTCACTGGGTCTAAAAAAAGACCCCCATTCTGGACCAGTAGTGAGGGTCCAATAAGGTGGAGAGCCAGAAGTCATCCCTCTGCCAAATGGTGACAATTCGGCTGTCACTAGACAAGCAAGTGAGCATGCATTGGGCTATTTGTGCAAGTCACTCAGAGAGACTCCCTGCCTCCATCTCCACTGCATACTTTCACGGTGTGTCTGGGTCCTCTGTCTCATCTTCCTCCTCGCCCTATAGCTCCTCTGGCTTCTCCTGCGCCTCCTCTCCTGTCACCTGTGTGTAAAAACCACCCACTTGGGTACACATTGCTTGTGCTCCACGGTTCATGTGCCACTTCTCCAGTCCCCTGACCAGCCAGAATTTCCAGCATATGTTCCAGGACATGAAGTAGTGATATTACATGGATCATCAAAAAATTGTTTATGACCTTTCTCTGTTCGTATTGTTGGTCCAACATATGGAGGGTGAAATTCCAACTGGTGTAAACGTCTCATATCAGCCTATGTTGGGGGATGCCATTCTGCCGCTTCAGCTTAAGGATGGTGTGCTTTGAGATGTACAAGTGGCTGAAGTGCATGCAAAGTTTCCAGGCCATTTTTAGGATGTCTTGCAGAAGGGTGGAAGACTTCAGGAACTGCTTGACAACCAGCTTGAACACGTGTGCCATGCAGGGCGCATGGCTCACCCCTCCTTGTTGTAGCACCGACATCATGTTCTTTCCATTATCAGCCACCATTGTTCCGATTTTGAGTTTCTTGATGAAAGACATGGAACAGTTCCTCCCCTGTGTGACTACTTTTGCCCAGGCAAATGAGGTGTAGAACAGCCTGACACCCCCATGCCCTGCACATGTTATATGCTGGAGTAGCACTGTGAATTGTCCCTGCAGTGGAGGCTGAGGACACGGTGGATGATGAGGAGGCAGAGGCGGACATTGTAGCAGAACAAACGGCGGGAGAATGTGAAGGTAGAAGCGACGTCACCTGGACAAGTTGCTGGTGTGGCTGGCCAGGAACCACATTTACTCAGTGGGCCTTAAAGGACAAATATTGTCTATGACCATAGTTAAAGCTACCGACCAATTTTCCCAAAAAAGGCTGTATCACAAACAAATTTTACCACTGAATGGCTAATCGACATAATTTGGTCTGTACAGCAAATGGTAGTCTACAATCGCCCATAAATTTTCCCAAAAAAGGCTGTATCACAAACTAATTTCATCACTGAATGGCTAATCGACGTAATTCGGTCCATACAGCAAAAGGTCTACAATCACCCATCAATTTTCCCGTATTCTTTTTCCTATTAATACACCCCCAAAAAATAAATACAGCAATCGCAATTAGCCACAGAATGGCTAATAGGACGTACCTGTAAATGGCTGTAGTACAAATTTTGCCACTAATACACACCAAAAAGGGCTATAATGTTCTCTTTTCACCACACAACAGCTAATAAGCCCTTTTTCTTTTTCCCCACTAATGCTACAAAAGGCTTTAGAACATATTATAGCAGCGCTGAACGGCAAATATATTTTAATTTTGCCACTAATACACGTCAAACAGGGCTGTAATTTTAGCACTTCACCACAAAAAATGCTTTAGAACATAACTGCTCCTCACAAGCGAAAATAAGACATTTCCTTGTAATAAACCCTGTTAATGCCCGTATCAAACTGCAGTTGTACCCTAATAAGAATGGTTTTCTGGAATTACAGAGCTGTGTAATGGCAATTTGGATCCCCAGTTAGTGCAGCAAGGTGTAATAGGATTGTTCCTATTACCCAGGCTGTAACCTCCCCTAATGAACCCTGTTCAACATAAATGCTGTATAATGATTCCTCCCTATTTTTTCCCTACACCTTGAATAATCTTTCTCTGCACTTGTAAATCATTTCTTTTGCACAATTAAGTTGTTTCTAGCACTGTCCCTAGCACCTGCTGATGTCTCTCCCTGCACTAAGTATACATAAAAATGGCAGAATCCAAGATGGCTGAGGCTATTTATAGGGCTGTGACATCACAGGGCTGGCTGGCTGCTGATTAGCTGCATGCATGGCATTATGTCCTCACACACGCAGTAGCCATTTTGGGGAAAAAAAATATTCGTTACTACGATTCGCGAGGAAATTTGGCTTCGGTGCAAAACAAGTTTTTCCTGAAATTCGGATCAAATTTCACTTTGTCAGCTTCGATTCGCTCATCTCTATTGATGACCTATCCTGAGTATAGGTCATCAATGTCATAATATTTCACAACCCCTTTAAGTCATTGTCAAGCTGGATATAATTTTTCCACCTAGATATTTTGGCATTTTGTAAACCATTCCCAAACCTCCACAACATTTTTTATGATGGACTGAACTATATTTACAGGCATTTTGATAATACTCCCTATTAAAGCTCTGCAAACAAATACCATTGTGAATAAACACCTAAAGATTTTACAGGCGCTATAAAGTCTGAAGACCTGCAATAAGACTTGGAAATTAAATTAGATTAAATTTTACAGTCATATCCTGCTATATCATTATTGTTCTGAAATATAAACTATTGGTTACATTTCCCCAATTTTGTGTTAAGAAGTTGTATAAGCTTTGTGTCTCCATATTGACCAATAATTTACTATTTATACAATGCTTTTGACTGTATATGAACTGTACCAAATAAATGAAGCCATAGAAATTAGCAGATGGGGTGTGAAATAACACAGAGGGGAGAGGTTTAATAATTTACTGATTCAATTTAATTTTTAATGTCAAGTTAGGGGAGGATTTGTTTTAGTGTGATGGGAAAGTTCAGTCTTTATATGATGTTGTAAATCAATAGGTCTGTTTAAGAGAAGGCAATAACTAACTAATATTAGAAAGGGGGGAAAGGTTATACAACCTTATAAAGAAATGAAACATTGTAAATACTATTGTAACAGCTGAATATGATAAACAAGATTGCCGGGATCTTTTTGTGTAGTATTCATGTATAGCAAATAAACCAACCTCGTATCTAAAGGTTTTCCCGGAGTACAATAATGCTTACCTATTCTCAGTATCCATCATCAATATCTGCTTGTAAGGGGGTCTCATTCTTGGAACCCCCTCTGATCAACTGTTTGAAGAGGCTGGAGTGCTATAGCAACTTTATAGCATACCAAGCACAGTGCCATACATTGTATATTGGCTGTGTTTGGTATTGCAGTGCAGCCCCATTCATTTGAATAGATGAGCTGCACAAAGGTCAGTTGACCAATGAACATGATATAACTAGGGTAGGAAGTACAGTGGCCTTGTCAAATAGCTGATCAGCAGGGGTGTAGGGTTTCAAACCCCCACCGATCTCACATAGATTACCTACCCTGAGGATAAGTCTTCCATGTAGTACTCCCAAAAAATCTTTTTTAAATACTGATGTTTGAGTTATGGTGCTTTTAGAAGAAAGCATTTGTAACTTTCACAAGTGGTCAGTTGTTAATATAATTATTAAAGTAAATGTGGTTGGAATAATAGACATTGTACATTGTTCTACCCAATCCATTTTTATCTCATATGGCATTTACTGTCAAGCAATTTTTATGCCAACATGCCTGGCTCTTAATTTAAATTCCATGGAGGCAGAAGATTACAGTGACTGAGACTGGCTACAATAATGTTTAAAATACACCATTGTACAGATTAATTAATGTATTTATGGCATAAAAAAATCTAAAATATTGAGGCCAATTGTGATATGTCCAGCTAGGCAATACTATATTATCTAAAATAGCAAGTACTTAAATCTTGCATGTACTGCCTGAAGAGTTGTGGGAAGATGATATGACATGGTGGAATATGATAGACATTTGCATCTTTTTGCATATTCTCTGGAATAAAAATTACCCAAATGCAAACAGAAACCAACCTGTATTGAACTATTGTATTAACTTGTACTGAAAGAAACATGGACTCTGGTTGGTTGCTCTATAGGTGCAAACAATACTTTTTCTCATGGACAGGTTTGATGCATGAGAGCCATTATCCTCTTCTGTCTCATTTACTTTAAGAAGTAGTTGAAGAAATGGTTATGAACTGTAAATGCTCATCAACACACCAACCAACCACAATACAATCTCTATTGCCTATAAGGTTGAGAAATTTAGCAGTAAGGAACATACATCATATCATATAATCAGTTTACATAAAATTAAAATAGCAGCAAGAAGAGAAAAATGTAAACATTCATAAAAACAAGCCAATGAAAAGTATATATACACTGTACACTGTATTTAAATTAGTTCAGCTAGTTCATGACATTAAATCATGACTAGTACTGGAAAGTCACTTTTCCTTTATAGTGGTAAACAATAACTGTTAGCAGTTTTGTTACCTCTCCTGACAATGCCTATCTTCCATATCATCCTCCTTCGCCTCTCGCTTTCTAAAACTTAACATGGATAAAACAGAACTCATCATCTTTCCCCATCTTGCTCAACCCCCCCAACAGACCTGTCTATCATGATCAACGGCTGCACACTATCCCTGGTCAACCAAGTCCGCTGCCTTGGAGTGAACTTGGATTTTGCCCTTTCCTTTCGACCGCACATCCAAGCCCTTTCCACCACCTGCTGCCTCCAACTCAAAAACCTCTCCCGCATTCCTCAACTTTTAATCACCAAAAATGCTTGTACATGCCCTCATCATCTCCTGCCTAGACTACTGCAACATTCTCCTCTATGGCCTCATGTCTAGCTCTCTTGCACCCCTCCAAACTATCCTTAACTCTGCTGCCCGACTAACCCACCTCTCACCCTATTACTCCTCTGCCTCTCCCTCTGCCAATCCCATCACTGACTCCCCATTGCCCAGAGAATTCACTTCAAAGTACTAACAAATACATACAAGGCCGTCCACAACCTGTCCCCTCCAGTTTCCAGTTATATCCCCACACGCAATCTCCGATCCTCACAAGACCTCCTTCTCTCCTCTCCTCTTATCACCTCTTCCCACAATCGCCTCCAGGATTTCTCCTGTGCACCCCCACACTCTGGAACTCACTACCCTAATATATCAGACTCTCATCTACAGTGGAATCCTTCAAAATAAACCTAAAAACCCATCTCTTCAGACAAGCCTACAACCAGTGACCCTGCTGCCTCTATACCGCCATGACCAGCTTCACCCTCACCTACTATGTCCTTCTCCCATACCATGTAGATTGTAAGCCCTCACGGACAGGGCCCTCTCTCCTTCTGTACCAGTTTGTAACTCGTCTTGTTTATGATTAGTGTAATTGTCTGTATTATGTATGTATATCCCTTTACATATGTACAGCGTTATGGAATGAATGGCGCTTTATTAATAAATAATAATAATATTAAAGATATTATGTTATTTATACCGAAAAATGAACACCATAAAATGTATCATGTAAAAAAGCAGTGGCAGCATTGCTGTTTTTCCATTCTCCCTCCCAGGAAGAGTAAATAAAAGTTAATCATGTGTACCCCAAAATGGTGCCATTAAAAACTACAACTTGTCCCACAAAAATAAAGCCTTCATAAAGCTATATAGACGGAAAAAATAAAAAAAGTTATAGCTCTTGAAACGCAACATTAAAAAAAGGAAGAGAAAACCTTGGTCAGTAATGCCCAAAACAGGCTGGTCACTAAAGGGTTAATAACTACTTGCATCTCCCATGTAATAGCAATTCTGAAGTATGTATGCTCAAGAATATATGTTATGCCATTCCTCTATTACCCTTACTAGACGTTTATTAATTAATTGTTAGCAGTCGGCAATAAGTGTCCATGAGGGTGTTTATTGGGGAGCGGGTAATCCCTGCATAACTTAAACTGGCAACAGTAATTGTATAGTGTAAGAATGTAGAGGGACACACCCCTAACTGCTAACATCCAGCTGGACCTTCATTGTAGACTGGCAATTCATTAACTTCAGGCAAGGATAATATAAAAATAACACAACAGAGAGTCATAAGAAAAGATGCTCCAGAATTTTTACAGCATGGAGAATTCAAATAGTTACTAAAGCAGACATGTCAGGAGAGATGACAGTTCCTCTCTAACCACTTCTGGGCATCCACTGTACATGTACGGCAGAAGTCTGTTCTTTAGCAATGGTGCCCATTCCTTAGCACAGCGGGCACTATAGCGGCTGTGTTTCTGCTGTTTTAAACAGCAGACATCTTGGGCTATTGTCTGTGATAGGCAATAATGCCAATCACAGACATTAAACCCCTCAGATGCCGTGGTCAATTGTGACCAAGAGAGGTAAGGTGGCAATGCTCTCAGGATCCAAAGAGAAGGATTTGAGGCTACAACATCAATCGTTCCTATGGAGCCCATTGCACAGCTCCCATAGGCTTCAATGGTAATACATTTAAGTTTATGGGGAAAGTAATCTTATGATCACATGTTCAAGTCCGATAAGGGGACTTAAATTTGTGTAAAAGAAATAAAAAATGTTTTTAAAAATATAAAAACGTATTACTTCCAAGAGTTTTTAAAAACTCAGTTCTGTTATTGCTGTGTCTTTGTTCAAAATTTCTCAAGATCCTCTAGGGACTGGTACAGTGCCAAGTGACTAGAGCAAGGCAACTGTGGTGCCTATATTCAAAAATAGCTCCAGGTCCTCTAAGCTTAACTTCTGTTGTGGAAAAAATGTTTGAAGGACCAATAATCAGCATTGGTTTACCAAGGACAGAACCTGATTTATTTTTATGAGGAGGTGAGTAGAAGCTTTAGAAGGAAGTGAGTAGAGTGGCTGTGGATTTAGTGTTCTCTGATTTTGCAAAAGGCATTTAATACAGTCCCTCATAGACGTTTAATGGTAAAATAAGGTCTATAGTCTTAGAAAGTATAGTTTGTAATTGAATTGAAAACTGGCTGAAGGATCGTGTACAGAGAGTTGTGGTCAATGATTCCTATTCAGAATGGTCACGGTTTATAAGTGGTGTATCCCAAGGTTCAGTACTGGGTCCCCTATTATTGAATTTATGTTTTAATGATATCGAGGATGGAAATAATAGCAGTATTTCTATGTTTGCAGGTGACATTAACCTGTTACGGACACAGGGCGTACAGGTACGCCCTGATGTCCTGGTACTTAAGGACACAGGGTGTACCGGAGCAAGGTGCCTGCTCAAATCATTGAGCAGGCACCTTGGTACAATGCCCAGGGGGCTCCTGTGACCCTCCGTGTCGGCGATCGCAGCAAACCGCAGGTCAATTCAGACCTACGGTTTGCTGCGTTTACGGGTAATTCGGATCTCTGGTGACCTGATAACCCAGAATAGGACGGTGATCGGTGGTGTTATAATACACCCCCAATCACCGTCCTGCGATCCTGAGAGGTGGCAGTCACGCCACCTCTCAGGATTGCTTCTGATTAGCCGGCTGGGCAGGTGGGCGGCCGCAGCAGCAATTTTGAATTGCCGGAGCTCCTCTCCCCGCTCATACAGGTCCGTGGAGCCGGAGAGAGAGGAACTCGGCTGTACTGTGAGTTTTTTTTGTGCCATCAGGCATCAGGTAGGGAGAGGTAGATTAGGCAGGGATAGTGAGGGAGAGTTAGGGAAAAAAATAGTTTTTTTTATTGTGGTCTAGCACCCGGATCGGGTGTCTGGAGTCCACAGCATTCAGCTGTGTGACCCTAGACCCCCCAGGGGTGCTGCAGCTTGCCCCCCACCCTCACACGATTTTTTTGGGGTGCACTTGTTTTTATTTTTTATTTTTTGCATGCGCTGACTGAATTTTTTGTAAAATTTGTATTTTTTATAAATAAAAATGTTTTTTTTAACTCCATTTTACCAGTGTCATTAAGAAAAATATGTGATGAAAAAACTATCTCAGAATGGCTTGGAGAAGTCAAAGCGTTTTAAAGTTATCACCACATAAAGTGACACTGGTCAGATTAGCAAAAAATGGCCTGGTCCTTAAGGTGAAAATGAGCCCGGTCCTTAAGGGGTTAAATTATGTAGTACTGTGCAGCCTATGAAAAATGTCTATAAACTGCAAGCTGTCTTAAATACTATGAGTGTTTGGGCATCAACTTGGCAATCGAGGCTCAATGTGGATAAAGGAAAAGTTATGCATCTTAGAGTAATAATGTTCCTGCATAATATGTCCTAAGGGATGTAACACTGGAAGAGTCACTTGTAGAGAAGGATTTGGGTGTTCTTGTAGATGGTACATTAAATAACAGCATACAATGTCAATCAGCTGCTTCTAAGGCTATCAGGATATTGTCATGTATTAAAAGAGGCATGGACTCTCAGGACAGGGATATAATGTTTCCACTTTACAAAGCTTTGGTGTAGCCTCATCTGGAATATGCAGTTCATTTCTGGGCACCGGCCCATAGAAAGTATGTCTATGGAGCTAGAAAAAGTAGAAAGGAGAGTGACTAAACTGATAAGGGGCATGGAGGGTTATGAAGAAAGATTAAAATAATTAAATTTATTTAGTCTTGAAAAGAGACGTCTAAGGGGGGACATGATTAACCTATACAAATATATATATGAGCTTACGGCTGAGGAAGACAACAGGATGCTCCTCCTCGTTGACATACTGAGACAGTACAGTACCGAGGCCTACTTCGGAGGCATTGGTCTGTACTATAAATTCCTTTTTTAAGTCGGGCGTCACCAAAACCGGGGACCTGCACAGGGACGATATGAAAGCGGAGAAAGCGTCTTCTGCCTGATCATCCCAGCGAATCATCACTGACTTGCATCCCTTCAAGAGCCCTGTCAATGGCGCGGCCACCGTAGAAAAGTGGGGGACAAATCTCATGTAATAGCCCACCATTCCCTGGAACAACTTTACTTGCCTAGTGGTGACAGGTCAGGGCCAATTCCGTATCGCCTCTATTTTGTTCACTTGGGGTTTTATGATTCCGCGCCCAATGACATACCCCAGGTATTTAGTCTCCTCTAACCCTATCATACATTTTTTGGGGTTAGAGGTTAGTCCAGTCTTCCGAAAGGAGTCCACTATGGCCTGCACTTTGGGTAGGTGAATTTCCCAGTCGGTACTGTGGATGACAATATCGTCCAGGTAAGCAGAAGCGTACCGACGATGTGGACGAAGCACAATGTCCATAAGTTGTTGAAAAGTGGCAGGGGTGCCATGCAAACCAAAGGGTAACACCTTATATTGGTACAGCCACTCTGATGTGATGAAGGCAGTTTTCTCTTTGGCAGCCTCCATCAAGGGTACCTGCCAGTACCCTTTGGTGAGGTCCAAAACAGAAAAATACTGGGCTTGTCCTAACCTCTCAATAAGCTCAACCACCCAGGGCATAGGATGCGCATCAAATTTGGAAATCTTGTTTAGTTTACGAAATCGTTACAGAACCGTATCATCCCGTACGGTTTGGGTATTAAAACCCACTTTTAGACTACTCAATAACGTCTAGTTGCAGCATTAGCTGCATTTCCTCCGAGATGGCTTGTCGTCGAGCCTCGGGTATCCGGTATGGTTTTAACTGGACTTTTACCTGCGGCTCAGTGACAATGTCTTGCTGAATTTTGGAAGTGCGTCCAGGGAGGTCTGAGAACATATTGCTGACAAACTCCCTGGCCTTCTGAGACTGTTTAGAGGAGAGGTTGTCAGCAATTTTTACTGTGGCAGCCTCTTCCCTTGCATCAGGCTAAAGGGCCGGAACCTGTTCTCCTAGAAAACTCAGCCGCGGTCTCTCTTTCTTTCCAAGGTTTGAGTAAATTCACATGGTACACTTTCTCCGGCTTTCGCCGCCCTGGCTGGTGTACATTGTAGTTTACTGCTCCAAAATTTTTGATTACTTCGTAGGGTCCCTGACCTAGCCAGGAACTTACTGTCCATGGTCGGTACCAGAACCAAAACCTGATCTCCCGGGTAAAAGATCCGGACCCGAGCCTGCCGATTATAGAACTGACTTTGGACTCGCTGAGCCTCCATATGCTCTCTTACAAGAAGCAACACTGTTTCCATACGCTCCTGCATCTGGGTGACGTATTCAATATTACTTTTATATGGGTTAGATTGTTGCTTCCACGCCTCTTTGACTATGTCTAACAGACCACGAGGATGTCTGACATATAGCAGTTTGAAGGGCGAGAAACCAGTAGAGGCCTGGGGCACCTCTCACACTGCGAACATTAGATAGGGCAGAAGGAGGTCCTAGTCCTTCCCATCCTTAGACACCACTCTTTTAAACATGTTTTTTTTATGTTTGGTTAAACCTTTATACCAGACCATCAGTTTGCGGATGATAAATGGACGTCCGTAGCTGTTTGATGTGCAGAGTCCCCTCATGACCTTGGACATAAAAGGGGTCCCCTGGTCATTCAGAACCTCTTTAGGTATCCCCACTTGGGAAAACATCTCCATCAACTCTTTAGCTATGAGTTTGACCTCTGTATGTCGCAGTGACACCACCTCCGGATACTCAATGGTGTAATCTAGGATGACCAAGATGTGTTGGTGCCCTCTAACGGACTTCGGTACTGGACCTATGAGGTCCATAGCGATTCAAACGGTACCTCGATGATCGGGAGAGGTACTAAGGGACTGCGGAAAAGATGCCGGGGGCTAGTTGTTTGACAGGTCAGGTAAGACTTGCAAAATTCATCCACCTCTCTAAACACACTGGGCCAGTAAAACCGTTGTAATATCCGGTCCTATGTTTTCTGCATTCCCAGATGACCCCCGATAACATGTTGGTGGGCTAACCCTAACACTAGTTTGCAATAAGCCTGGGGCACCAATAACTGTTCAATTTGTTCACCCCGCAGCTGGTTTACCCGAAATAGCATATTCTGATGAACCACAAAACGGGGAAACATCGACTCGGTCCCAGGTTGTTGTGGTTCACCATCAATTATTACCACATTCTCCCAGGCTCGGGATAGTGTTGGGTCCCGGTGTTATGCTGTACCGAAATTTTCCCCAGAGATGTTGAGGTCTGCCAACTCAGGACCTGGTGGCAAGTCCTCCACGTCTCCCACCATTACACTCAGCTGGGTTGTCTCCCCCTCTTCCACCGAAGTGGCGGTCACCCCTACTGCTGGCCCTTCGGCCTCAGGTTCCCAGGGTTCTGGCCTTCCTCCTAAACAAGGCCAATATCCTGGGTTTACCCCTGATTCACGGGTATCAGTAACTCTCACAACCGGCCATAAGGCTGGGAAGCCCGGAAAGTCTCTCTCTATTATGAGTTTGTAGTGTAGATTTGTGGCGACTTCCACCTGGTGGGTCCACCTGCCGGCTGCCATGTTTAAAAACACCAGCGCAGTGGGGTAGTCTTTTAAGTTCCCATAGATGCATATCACCCTGACTTTCTGGCCAGTATACTCAGAGGACCACACTAGGGTAGCTCTTAATAGGGTCACCAGGCTCCCTGAGTCTAGCAGTGCCTCTGCTTGAGTATTTCCCACTTCCACCTGGCACAATTGGTCTAGAGATTCCAGGGTACATGTTGCACACAGTTTCCTGGCATATAGCTACTGAAGGTAACCAAAATTAGTGTCCAAGGGCTCAATCCGATGAGGACAGTCAGCCCTTACATGGCCAGGCTCCTGACACTGCCAGCAGACTAACAGAGCCAGGCCCATAGTGGGTACATCGGGTGGGTTTCATCAGCTCAAATCTCCGAGCCTGGGGTGGAGATTTCTGGGGTTTAACTGCCCCCCTCCCAAAAGGACCCCCCTGTAGATTCTTAGTATCCTCATAGTGTTCCATCAGGTCCACCATCTCCAGGGCATTGCCAGGAGATACCTGGCCGATCCAGTGCTGGAGAGGGGGTGGCAAAGCCCTCCAGAACATATCAGCTAATAGTCGATCCAGCATAGCCATAGAACTCAGTACATCAGGCTGTAGCCACTTTTGCAATAGATGAAATAAGTAATAATACTCGCGGGCTCAGTCGGGTTAAACCCCCACTGATGTACCCGCTGGGCCCAGACCAACACATTCACCCCCAGACTTGCCAGAATCTAACCCTACATTCTGGTAGTCGGCCACTTGATCGTCCAGCAATTCGAAATACACCCGCTGAGAATCGGATGCCAGGAACGGAATGACGACCTCTACCCACTGGTCTCGGGGTAGTTTCTCCCTTGTGGCCAACTTCTCGTGTTGCCAGGTAGGTTTCAACATCATCTAAAGGTGTCACCTTGAAGATCGCCACACGGACCGCTTTCTCGACATTATGCACACTTTGGGATGTTCCTGCTGTCTGTATAGCCATCACGTGTTGTAACAGCAGCTGGTTTGTTTCCTGCTGCTGCCTGTTAGCCTCCCGTTGTTGCAGGTTGGTTTCTCGCTGCTGATGGTTAGCCTCCACAAGAGCCTTCATTATGGCCTCCATTTTGTCAAAGGTCATGGGTTGAAATTTAGCAGGTTTAATGGATGAGGATGTGGGAAATCTAGCAAAAATGAAAAACAACAATACTTCGGCGATCACGCCTGCCTCACTGCGCTTTCCCACATCCTCATCCAATTGTGGGTTTTGCTCTGGTAGATAGGGTAAGCAGATGCAGTACAGAGGCAAAAGACAAGTTCTTAACGCAAAACTTCAGTGTTTATCCACTCTTGAGGCAAATGCACAAAACAATGCATTACTTTGCAATCTTGGTGTTACTTCACACAAATTGGAAAGTTCACATAAGACAAGTCACCTTGATTCCAACAGTCCACGGCAGGATTTAGGTGGCTGTTTCCTCGGCCCATGGGTCTTGGCCTCCAATCTGGCGCCAAGCCTCTGATTCCAACACAGAGATCCTGCTGCTGAGCTTAGCTGCCTATTTAAGGACAGCCAGGTGCTGCCCAAAAAAACGGACCGGCAATTAAAATCCAGTCCGGTATTTGACCCTACCTGTCTGCAAATCAGCCCAGCAGCACACGCTGGTAGGAAAATACCTGTTTTCACAGACCATTCCTCTCACTGTGTTCACTATATATATATACAGTGGGATGCGAAAGTTTGGGCAACCTTGTTAATTGTCATGATTTTCCTGTATAAATCGTTGGTTGTTACGATAAAAAAAGTCAGTTAAATATATCATATAGGAGATACACACAGTGATATTTGAGACGTGAAATGAAGTTTATTGGATTTACAGAAAGTGTGCTATTGTTGTTTAAACAAAATTAGGCAGGTGCATAAATTTGGGCACTCTTGTCATTTTATTGATTTCAAAACCTTTAGAACTAATTATTGGAACTCAAATTGGCTTGGTAAGCTCAGTGACCCCTGACCTACATACACAGGTGAATCCAATTATGAGAAAGAGTATTTAAGGGGGTCAATTGTAAGTTTCCCTCCTCTTTTAATTTTCTCTGAAGAGTAGCAACATGGGGGTCTCAAAACAACTCCTCAAATGACCTAAAGACAAAGATTGTTCACCGTCATGGTTTAGGGGAAGGATACAGAAAGCTGTCTCAGAGATTTCAGCTGTCTGTTTCCACAGTTAGGAACATATTGAGGAAATGGAAGACCACAGGCTCAGTTCAAGTTAAGGCTCGAAGTGGCAGACCAAGAAAAATCTTGGATAGACAGAAGCAACGAAGGGTGAGAAAAGTCAGAGTCAACCCACAGACCAGCACCAAAGATCTACAACAGCCTCTTGCTGCAGATGGAGTCACTGTGCATCGTTCAACCATTCGGCACACTTTACACAAGGAGATGCTGTATGCAAGAGTGATGCAGAGGAAGCCTTTACTTGTCCACAGCACAAAAAGTGCCACTTGAGGTGGGCTAAAGCACATTTGGACAAGCCAGCTTCATTTTGGAATAAGGTGCTGTGGACTGATAAAACTAAAATTGAGTTATTTGGCCATAACAAGGGGCGTTATGCATAGAGGAAAAAGAACACAGCATTCCAAGAAAAACACCTGCTACCTACAGTAAAATATGGTGGTGGTTCCAACATGCTGTGGGGCTGTGTGGCCAGTACAGGGACTGGGAATCTTGTCAAAGTTGAGGGACGCATGGATTCCACTCAGTATCAGCAGATTTTGGAGACCAATGTCCAGGAATCAGTGACAAAGCTGAAGCTGCTGGACCTTTCAACAAGACAACAACCCTAAACACTGCTCAAAATCCACTTAGGCTACTTTCACACTAGCGTTCATGGGTCCGTTCGTGAGCTCCGTTTGAAGGAGCTCACGAGCGGACCCGAACGCCTCCGTCCAGCCCTGATGCAGTCTGAATGGATGCGGATCCGCTCAGACTGCATCAGTCTGGCGGCGTTCAGCCTCCGCTCCGCTCGCCTCCGCACGGACAGGCGGACAGCTGAACGCTGCAAGCAGCGTTCAGCTGTCCGCCTGGCCGTGCGGAGGCGAGCGGATCCGTTCAGACTTACAATGTAAGTCAATGGGAACGGATCCGCTTGAAGATGTCACCCTATGGCTCAATCTTCAAGCGGATCCGTCCCCCATTGACTTTACATTGAAAGTCTGAACGGATCCGCTCAGGCTGCTTTCACACTTAGAATTTTTTCTAAGTTATTAATGCAGATGGATCCGTACTGAACGGAGCCTCCGTCTGCATTAATATGATCGGATCCGTTCAGAACGGATCCGATCAAGCGCAAGTGTGAAAGTAGCCTAAGGCATTTATGCAGAGGAACAAGTACAACGTTCTGGAATGGCCATCTCAGTCCCCAGACCTGAATATAATTGAAAATCTGTGGTGTGACTTAAAGAGAGCTGTCCATGCTCAGAAGCCATCAAACCTGAATGAACTAAAGATGTTTTGTAAAGAGGAATGGTCCAAAATACCTTCAACCAGAATCCAGACTCTCATTGGAACCTACAAGAAGAGTTTAGAGGCTATAATTTCTGCAAAAGGAGGATCTACTAAATATTGATTTCATTTCTTTTTTGTGGTGCCCAAATTTATGCACCTGCCTAATTTTGTTTGAACAATTATAGCACACTTTCTGTAAATCCAATAAACTTCATTTCACTTCTCAAATATCACTTTGTACGTCTCCTATATGATATACTTAACTGACATTTTTTATCGTAACAACCAACGATTTATACAGGAAAATCATGACGATTAACAAGGTTATTGCACACTTTTGCATCCCACTGTATAACAAACTTTCGCATCCCACTGTATATATATATATATATATATATATATACAGTATCTCACAAAAGTGAGTACACCCTTCACATTTTTGTAAATATTTAATTATATCACTAGAGCTTCACAGGTTGTCACTGACGACATAATGGAGCTGATGGATGTTCCCCTTGCGTTTCTCCACCTTCCGTTTGAGGATGCTCCACAGATGCTCCATAGGGTTTTGGCCTGAAAACATGCTTGGCCCATCCAGCACTTTTACCGTCAGTTTCTTTAGCAAGGCAGTAGTCGTCTTGGAGGTGTGTTTAGGGTGATTATCATGCTGGAATACTGCCCTGCATACCAGTTTCTGAAGGGAGGGATCATGCTCTGCTTCAGTATTTCACAGTACATGTTGGTATTGTGAGGAATATGGATTAATATTTACTGTCAGCCATGTCCTCACACCCACCATTTGCTGAAAGATGGTAGAAAAATCAAACTCCGCACAGGGGCCCTGCTTTAAAGCCGCAGCCAGATAGCAGAAAACTCCTAGCAAGCCACATTTGGTTACATTTTAAAACTCAAGTCAGACAGAACGAAACCTGTAGGACAACCCCTAGCAGAAGGTATCAGCCCTTGCCAGGATCAATAATACCCCCCAGACATGTTAGCACCTACATTTCATAAGGAATTATGAATCGCCCGGACATCGTAGGCACAAACTTGAAACATATTTGTGTCCTGGTGGCCTTGATGAACATGCCTACAGTCTTTGTTTGAGGGTGGGATGCCAGGGAAGGGAGATATCCATATCTCCCCACAGAAACCAAATAGCGGCACCATGTTTGGACTCTAGTTGTAGCCGGAACTCAAGCGGATAGGTTGTTCCCAGAACCATCTCCCTGTGACCTTCTGGACTAGAGCTACAAACTCTAAAGGGTTTTGTGGGTCATTTACAGCCAGTTCAGCAGGGGGGGGTGGACCCCTCTCAAAGTCTGGGAGGGGAGGGACCGGCTACAGCTTAAAAGGCTTGTGCCAGCAAGCGGGCGTGTCACATTGTGCAATGTGTTTTAGGAGGGATATAATCCCGGTAGCGGACCAGGCTTATATCAAACGAGAAGCTGGTGGCAGTTACCCAGGCTGAGACAGCACTGTTTTCACTGAGGAAGTGAAAAGGCTCTCTCAGCTTGTTGCATCTCTGTGCTCGTGTGGACAGGAGGTGTCTGTGTAAACTGTACCAAGCTGACCTTACCTGCTCCTCTGGAGGGCGTAACGTCACGCTTTGGTAACAAGTGACCATACTGCGTCTCGTGAGCTTGACGTAGGTGAAGTCAAGCGGGCACGAGGCGTGGTATTCGTCACAGGTACTAATGGTACCCTCAATGAACTGTAGCTCCCCACAGCTGTCATGCAGCCTCAAACCATGACACTCCCACCACCATGCTTGACTGTAGGCAGGGCACACTTGTCTTTGTACTCCTCACTTGGTTGCCGCCACACAAGTGTCAAAATGTCATATCGTCAGTGTTGTCCCTTGAAAATATATAATAAAATATTTACACAAATGTGAGGAGTGTACTCACTTTTGTGAGATATTATATATATATGGTTAATGTGTATATATATATATATATATATATATATATATACAGTACAGACCAAAGGTTTGGACACACCTTCTCATTCAAAGAGTTTTCTTTATTTTCATGACTATGAAAATTGTAGATTCACACTGAATGCATCAAAACTATGAATTAACACATGTGGAATTATATACATAACAAAAAAGTGTGAAACAGCTGAAAATATGTCATATTCTTGGTTCTTCAAAGTAGCCACCTTTTGCTTTGATTACTGCTTTGCACACTCTTGGCATTCTCTTGATGAGCTTCAAGAGGTAGTCACCTGAAATGGTCTTCCAACAGTCTTGAAGGAGTTCCCAGAGATGCTTAGCACTTGTTGGCCCTTTTGCCGTCACGCTGCGGTCTAGCTCTCCCCAAACTATCTCGATTGGGTTCAGGTCCGGTGACTGTGGAGGCCAGGTCATCTGGTGCAGCACCCCATCACTCTCCTTCATGGTCAAATAGCCCTTACACAGCCTGGAGGTGTGTTTGGGGTCATTGTCCTGTTGAAAAATAAATGATGGTCCAACTAAACGCAAACCGGATGGAATAGCATGCCGCTGCAAGATGCTGTGGTAGCCATGCTGGTTCAGTATGCCTTCAATTTTGAATAAATCCCCAACAGTGTCACCAGCAAAGCACCCCCACACCATCACACCTCCTCCTCCATGCTTCACGGTGGGAACCAGGCATGCAGAGGTGACTCTTGGTCTTCCTTTCCTGGGGCGGTCCGCATGTGAGCCAGTTTCTTTGTAGCGCTTGATGGTTTTTGTGACTGCACTTGGGGACACTTTCAAAGTTTTCCCAATTTTTCGGACTGACTGACCATCATTTCTTAAAGTAATGATGGCCACTTGTTTTTCTTTACTTAGCTGCTTTTTTCTTGCCATAGTACAAATTCTAACAGTCTATTCAGTAGGACTATCAGCTGTGTATCCACCTGACTTCTCCACAACGCAACTGATGGTCCCAACCCCATTTATAAGGCAAGAAATCCCACTTATTAAACCTGACAGGGCACACCTGTGAAGTGAAAACCATTTCAGGTGACTAACTCTTGAAGCTCATCAAGAGAATACCAAGAGTGTGCAAAGCAGTAATCAAAGCAAAAGGTGGCTACTTTGAAGAACCTAGAATATGACATATTTTCAGTTGTTTCACACTTGTTATGTATATAATTCCACATGTGTTAATTCATAGTTTTGATGCCTTCAATGTGAATCTACAATTTTCATAGTCATGAAAATAAAGAAAACTCTTTGAATGAGAAGGTGTGTCCAAAGTTTTCGTCTGTACTGTATATATATATAAAATAAAAGTCCCCAGGACTCCTTGAAAGATGTAAAAAATGTGCTATTTATTCACATATGTCATAAAGCAACGTTTCAGTTCTCTCCCAGAACCTTTTTCAACCTTGGCTTGAAAAAGGTTCTGGAAGAGAACCGAAACGTTGCTTTATGACATGTGTGAATGCCTTTTATTATTTGTTCATCATCCTTAATCAAGGGGTTACCACTGGCACCCATCTTTCAACTAAAGAAAGGAGTGCTGCCCGGCCTTTTATGGATATATATATATATATATATATATATATGAGTACAGTGGCCTAAGGAAGCATGAGTGTGCGAAACGGCCATCGCTGCTTTGTTTGACTGCATGGAACACCCCTGCCTCATGTATATGGTGTTGTTGGAGACAATAAAGGAGTACATTTGGTGAGTGCCGCATGTTATATACTAACTCTGATAATTATTGAATATTGTTTGGCTTGAGAACCACGATAATGCTTGCATGGAGTTACAGGGACGCCTATGTATTTGTGTCTGGGATGTAGGCAGTGCCGCCCCATTCTTATCTGTCACATGATTAAAGTGCATAATCAACATACTCAATAAGCTGCACCCATTTGACAGACTTCGGCACATTTCATTGCAGCTATGATAAAATATCCTTTTACAACTTTAGGTATTTTGCTTCCTTTGGCATTTATTTGTATTGATCTAAACCAGCATCAATCAATCAAGCAGATGCAACACTATTACCGTCCATCCCTGCTAAAAGCAATTGCCTTTGGTATAGAAGGAACATGAGGTGCTGGGATTTTCTTTTCAGGAAGCTGAAGTATGAATTATACTTTTTAATGCATTTGCATATATAATTACATGTAGTGTACTGTAATAGATATGCCTGTTGGACCATAAAATGTTTTTGAACTGACACATGAATTAACAATATTCTCAGCAACATTTTTGTGCAAAGTATGCAATGAGCTTGTCAAATTGCTCATGCCTTGATTTATTCAATATGTGGCAGATGCTGTTCATCATTTTACAGTCACAAATACTGGATTTTTCTAGTGATTTACCTTTCATCTAAATTTTACATATAAGCATTCTGTATAAAAGTGCACCTAGGTATAACTAGAAAATTACTGCCAATAATAATATACTGCCATATAATTAATTTAGAGCTAATGTGTCTAAGAATCCAACCAGCAAGTCCATGTTCATTGATATGGAACTGGTCTCTTATTCTTTGCTATAACATCCAACACTCTTCTGGGAAGGCCTCCCATTAGATATCACATCTATTCAACCACAAGAACATTAGTGAGGTCTTGTGAGAATGCCTGGCATCCAATTCACCCAAAAGAGTTGCCATCAGTGCCCTGGACTAGGGCTGTACATTAAAACAGGGATGGCTTGGGTTTGGCAGTACAAAAAGGAATACACATCATATAATTTTTTATAGATCTTGCTCTAGAGCAATGCTCCCTAAGTAGTGACTCTCAGGACGCCAGTATATATTGGAGCACTCCGGCCACTGACAGATCCACATACATTTGTGAACTAATAGCTCCAAGGAAGTCAAAACTTTACTATAACTTGTTACCAGGGTCAAAACATATTACTGCTAGAGTAAAACCCATATTAATAACTTAATGGGAGTCTGACAACAATTTTGACCATGCAAAACTGGTAATGGTAGGTAACATCTGGAACAAGACGTACCCCTTATGGCAGGTTTTATTATCAATGGGCACTGCTCTTACAAGTGTCCAGGAGGCGGTCGCTCACTGTGAAATGCTATTTGCTCTCTCCATGGAGCTGATTAACTGCCCCTCCCCTCTGCTACAGTATGTGTGACAACTGCGGTATCCATCTAGGAGCCCTCTACAGCCATCACTCAAGACAAAGCGGAGTGGCTGTGAAGTGGTCCAATGCAGAGAGTTAGTGGGACGTGGCCTCCAGTGACATAAAGTTTACCTGCCATAAACACATGATTTCTTACCTCACTCTGACATTTACTGAGCTCTGTCAGTAGTTTTTCAGGGTCAGAACTGCTGACAGAATCCCATAAAATAATGAATAACTTACAAGGTTGTAGTCTTCAAAAACACATAACATGGCTGAAAATGGATTATACTTTATTCACTTTACCATCAATTATTTTCTCACACACAAGTAAAATCCTTGAAATATCTACTGGCAATTATTTAAAATGTTTCAGAGCATATCTTTGTCACTCGGCTATTTATTCTTTTCCTATCCATCACTATGGAATGTATGTTTATCTGTTACAAGACATCCTTGATTTTTGTTGATAATGTTCTTATTCACCCATAATCTTCCCAAAGTACAATTGAATATAATTGCAATTTATGAGGTAACCTATGAAAAATGCAATCATTCAGAGTCAGAGACTTGAAGCAATTACTGTTACTTCCTATTTTTTATGACTCATTGTACTGGGTTATGTACACTATTTTAAAAAATGAGAAGACTTTAATTTAGTTAAAGAGACTGAAGTATTTTAGAATACATGAGTGAATATTTATATAAGGAGGAAGAGAAAATCTGAAAATATATTTTTCAAATAAAAAAAGTAAGAGTATATATTATAAAGAAATGGAATAAGACATCTACAAACTACTGTTTATTATTATTTTCTGTATTTCTAAGGTCGACACTTATTTTACAATTCCCAGGGCCAAATTATTAAGAGATCAAAAGGGGTAGTTGACCAGAAGACTAGACTACCTAGAGGCCTTCACCATCCAGCCCTTCAAAATATTCCCAGCAGCAACAACTTTACCAACTGTGTATTTTTAATGCCATAGGGGTGAGAATAAGCACCTCCCAGATGCCTCTAGTGATTATTCTCTCTGTTCTCTTTGTTGGAAAAGGAATTTGGCATTTCCCCGAATTATTTTCGTGCTTTACCTCATATATATTAGATTCCATGCATTATTTTGCCACTTCTACTGGTGAAGGGACCCATTTATTTGCCTGGCGCCTCTACTAACTTTGTTCATATTTAGAAAATCCACCTATACTAACTCCAAGGTGTAATTGTTTTTTTTTTTGTTTTTTTTTATGAAGACACAACGCTGTTTGAAAAAAGAATGGGCATTTAAACGGGTATCTGGAATTTTTTTGCATAGAAATGGAGAACTAGATTTCACCTAGCGATTCCACAAATACTTTTAGTCAGTTTGAGTGTGGAATAGGTAAAGCAAAAGGAAGAAAAGGGTTATATAGGCCAAGGGGAATAAAAAGGCTCTGAGTGGTAAAATGTGATTCAAGAAAATGCCGTAGGTTTTGTGATGAAGAAGCAAGGAAACAGGCCATTCTTTTCTATCAGAAGTAGATTTTCATTATGAGCAGGTTCTTAAGACCAGGACACCAGACTTGGAGTGATAATGCTTTTTATCTAGCCTTTCATTCTCATTTTAACAATGGATGCACACAAAGTACATTTCAGAAAAGAACTCAGCAGGAAGGTATCTTCTATAGTTAATGCCAGTGTGTGTTTAGATGCTGACAGATGAGCCTACAAGAAGTGAAAGAAACATATTCAAAAAGTTCCCAAACACATTTTCTAAGTATTAGTTTATGGTATTCCAGGCACAGCAGGAGCTAGCCCTCATCTTTTTTCTGCAGTCAGATTTCGAGAAAAATCAGAGGCTGATATCCCGTAAGTCTCCCTCTTTTGTTTGAGCGTGTAATGCACGGGATGACGCGAGGTGAAAAGCATAAAAGAATAAGTACAGTAAGAAAAAGGCAGTTTAAACAATTCCGTCAACAGCAGTGGGAATACTATAGCAAAAATAGACCCCAGATTTTTGGAATTTCATAAGTCAATATATAGTATGTATATGCATCTAACACTTTTATAACTCAAAGCTATATGCAGCACTATTATTGGCAGTCAGAGTAGCTGATATCTCGTTTCCAGAGGCATACAAATGCTGTTTATTTCATGTCCTTGAAATACCTCTCTTCACATTGTTCTACAGTATAATGCCCTGGAAAATAACAATGTGTCCTTGGCAAAAAAAAAACAACACATGGATTGTAAGGGCAAATGCCGGTAAATAAATCTGTCCCATCCATGCTAGTAAAGCTGACCAGAGTCTGTGAAAAATATCCTGTCCTATTCTGAACGGTTCCTGGTTATAAGTGGTGTACCCCAAGGTTCATTGCTTGGTCCTCTGTTATTTAATACATTTATTAATTATATCGAGGACGGGGTTAATAGCACCATTTCTATTTTTGCAGATGACACTAAGCTATGTAGTACTGTACAATCTATGGAAGATGTCCATAAAATACAAGCTGACTTAAACACTCTGTGTGTTTGGCATCCACTTGACAGATGAGGTTCAATATGAATAAATGTAAATATATGCATCTTGGTAATAATAATCTCCATGCATCATATATCCTAGGTGATAACACTGGAAGAGTCACTTGTAGAGAAGGATTTGGGTGTCATTGTAGATGGTAGATTAAATACCAGTGTACAATGTCAATCAGCTGCTTCTAAGGCTACCAAGATATTGTCATGTATTAAAAAGAGGCATGGACTCTCAGGACAGCGATATAATATTAGCACTTCACAAAGCTTTGGTGCAGCTTCATTTGCATAATGCAGTTCAGTTCTGGGCACCAGTCCATAGAAAGGATGCTCTGGAGCTGGAGAGTACAAAGGATATCAACTAAACTGTTAAGGGGCATGAAGGGTCTTAATTATGATGAAAGATTCAAAGAATTACATTTGTAAAATAAAGATGCATCCACCAATATTTTGACTGACCTAATGTATGAATGAAACAAATTGCAATTGGCCATCTTGCCGCAGCTAGTGACAAAAGAATGTTGGCTGCCTCTGTACATGGTGGTTCATAAGCAATAACTTCTTGTTCTTTAGTTATTCAAATGATTTTCGTGTTTTTTTGTGAAAATGTACCATATTTTTAAAACTATTTTAGACTATAATACAGACTTTTTTTCCTCAAAAGTGAGGGAAAAGTGGCAATGTGTCTTATAATCAAAATACTAATGACCACTTCCATTATAGAAGTGGTTATCAGCATGCGGGAGACGTGGGAAGCGGTGAGGGAAGTGCTGAGTGTCTATACTCACCCTCTCTGGTCTGGGCTATAGTCTGTACTTTGTTCTCATGGTGTACAGCGTCAGGACGTAGTGCACGTAGGTATGCACTATGACCTGATGTTGTACGACCTCAGGACACAGTGCAGTAAGGGCCAGAAGAAGACCACACAGAAGTGAGTGGCAGCGTGGTTGATGGAGGGTGGGGGGATCCGATCTGAGGCTTATGGTGTTTGATCTCAGGTTGATGTAGTCTGAACTGAGGCTGATGGGGGTCTGAGGCTAACGGAGCTTAGGGGGTCTGACGGTCTGAGGTCTGCTGAAAAATATTTTTCTCTTGCTTTCCTCCTCCAAATCCTAGGTGCGTCTTAAAAATATGATAATTTTTATTTGTTTTGTTTGTTTTTCTGTGTTTTTTTTTTGCAGTCCATAACTTTTTTTTTTGTAGCACAAAGTGTAAGTAGAATTCTTTTAAAACTTATGTTCCCTTTCAATTCCAGTCTTTTACAGTAATTTACAGGGATAGAAGCTATGGCTAGTTTATTTTAGATTTCTGGAGGTTTTTTTTGTCATTATTTTTTTATTTTTTTTATTTTACATATTGTCACCCATATAAGGTCACATAAAATCTTTAAGGGGCACGTTAACTTTACATTTTTTGCCTTCATATTATATAACATACGGAATACCTGATTTAATTTCTAATTATGGCAGAGTGGTCTATAATTCAAGCAACTAGAACCAATGTGACACTCCTTCAGCTTGGCCACAGTCACCAATCTAGGCTTTATGCTAAGTGGAGAATACAGAGAGCATACCGCCTTTCCACCCAGTCAAAATCTAGATCTTCTTATTTAAAGTATCATGCCACAGTATTGTTTTGATATTTCTAGTTCCCATACCAGTTATTATTCACTTGATTTTGATGATGGATGCCTCAACTACTATCTTTTTTTACATCCTTTGGTATCTTACATTACCTTTAGTTGTTGACTCTCTCCCCATATTACATTACACTTTTACCTGAATATTGTTTTGTGCAATCCACTGCTGCTGACTACATCCTGTTCTTGACTACCATCCTGCTTGCCAACTTAGTAACACGCTCGTTATGTCCTATTGGTCACTGGCAATTGCTCGCTCTAGAGTAAACTTATTTTCAGGAAAACTGCATTGCGCCAAAGCCCTGGGCAAGCTAGGTACCAATGCCTCAAACAGAAGTCTAAAGAAAAATGGGGTTCTATGAGAAATGTGAGATCTTGGTATTTTCATCTGGAGTATCTGTGGACAACAGAAGCATTGACATTCACTACCAGGAAAAGATGGTGAATTTTGTGTTTCTTCAGTGGGATGGTGTGCATAGTATATATTATTTTGTTGGCGAGAATTTAAAAAAATATATATTGATGCCTAACATAAATTAATGTTGAACAGTATAGCACCAGGACAAACTTACTTTCAATATGACCTTATTTTCCATTGGTTCTGTAAGTCTTCTCATTGTAAAATATGCTCCAGAAGTGAACACTAATATTTCATACTATTCAAAGTAAAAAAATAAATAAAATACATATACATTTTTTAAACATTATTTAAAACCATTGTATCCTCTTATATGGTATCCTCTTATATGGTAGTCAGCACACTGGCTCTTTAAAATATTGTACATGTTCTGGCCTCACTAGATTCAGTTGGCCCCTATTCTTCTATTGTGAGCTCTTCTTGTTGCTTCTAAGCAGACTGAATATAATTTTTTACAGATGTGTACATCTTGGAAACAATGCAACTGCACATGCCTTTCCTCTGTACAATAACAAGCTTATAATTACTGATCTGTTCATTTCCTCAAGGAACAAGCAATGCCAATGTTTTATTACTAAGGAATATACATAGCATATTGCATCCATTAACAACTGGAATGTATGCAATGATATGGAATGTATTACACAACATGAATCTTCAGAAACTGGCTTACAATGAAATGAAGACTACCACAAATAGTACTAGATTTCTTCATCTAATTGGATATGAAACTTTAGATTTATTAAGTGTTCAGAAAATTCTGCTGCCTGAAAATTCTAAGATTTTTTTGTTATTCTTAGTTCTGGAACCAAGAAGTATAATTTAAAATAAATACACGAAAGGGAGAAGTCTGTCCATGTAAATTACTACTCTTTGCTTACATGTAAATTCGAGAGTAGGGTTTGTAACTTTATGAAGACATGGGCCAAGAACTATAATTCTGGGCCAGAAATTAGAGAAATGTGATCGGAACATACTGTTAAATGAATACACCATTTAACTGCTAGAATATCATAGAAACAGGATAACATTTGTGCTTACCAGAGGATAGCATCTACTAGAGTGCAATGTTACTCATGAAAACAGGCATGGTGCTTATTAACACCCCCACTTTGGTATTTCAGATATCTTTGTCACATTCTCCATAAACAGCAATGCTTTAGAATAACTTTTTACTTAAACGGGTTACCCCATGACTAATGTAAAAAATTAAAATCAGAGATCATTATAGTACATGACAATGACTTTCTAACAAAGCTAGAACCAGCCCTGTACCTCACATGGATCCATAGATCTCTCCATTCATTGCTCTGCTAGATTTATATCAAGCTTACTGCTCAAGGGGAGTGTCTTTTCTACTGTAGCTAAGGGGGTGTGTCCATGCTCTCCCTATCACAAGTTAGGAGGCAGTTGAAGGATGAAACTGAGCATGTGTGGCCATCTGAGTGAGCAGGACAAAGAAATAAGAAATAACAGGTGATGCTATACAGATACATTTTATTGACTAATTCAGTTGCTATGATAAATGTTTAATCATATGCCATTACAAAATAATTCAGAGCCAGGTGCTGGTTTGAAAACTGTAGAATATATTTCATAGTACAACCCCTTTAATGCATTGCATTGTTGCACTGATTAGTTTAATGTGAGAAACAATAGCCAGCCACATTACTGGAATATCACAGAAGTGATTTGGAATCTAATTTAGTCTAATTTGTGGTCTGACAGATAGTGTTAAGTAAGTGTCCCTGTTGTGCTAAAAGTACAGAGAAAGTTAAAGACTCTGAACAGGAACTAGTATACAAGGGGTGCTTCAAAAACTTCAGAAAACTATCCATCCATTTTATAAAAACAATTACATACAATATTCATATCAATTTTATTAGAATGTGATGAAAAAATTGGCCACTCAATATGTATAGAGCTAGTAAATTTTTTGGAAAAAATTTGGTTCGACACAAATTTATTTGTGTCGAATCGCATTAAAAACAGCTATTTCCTGGCTGCAGAGAGCCTTTATAGTGGTGTAGAACACTGTGCCTTGCAGTAACATGCATAGGGAGTCTGCTGTGGTAATAAAATAATACTGAGTCAGTATGACATGCAGATGACAGGTGTCATACTTAGAATCTCTGCACACTTCACTTATTTGGGCAGTCACGGGGCCAAAACTGACCAAATAACTCAAGTATGAACTCAGCCTTACAGGTCGATGTTAGTGCCAAGAAGAAGCGCACTCCTTTTACACCATCGTCAGCTGATCCCACATAGATGTCTACAGAACCTGTTCTATTAAATGCTTATACAAGTAGAGCCCCCTGACAGAGTGGAGAGGGTGTCAGCAGTAAGTTTGTATTGACGTCACTGATAAGTTTGTGTTGACGTCACTGATTATTTAGCCCTTCCTCTGATCCATCAGAATAACAACCCAAAAAAACTGATCCTGTCTGAGCATCCGCTTTCACTCGGTCAGCATTTGGTCAGTAATCCATCAGTATTGCTAATGGATCCAAAACAAATGACGAGACAACTATTCAAGAACCGCTAGGTTGCTGGTTAAGACACAATAGCTAGATGACACCGGGAACTCAGGCCTCTCACTGCGACTCCTGCTGCCACGTCCCCTTACTCTGCTGCAACCTGTGCCTCTGCCAGAAACATTTAGGCCTCTGACACTCCCTTGTGCAGAGCCTGGTACTTCTCTGTCTGACATACTGTTTGATCAATTAAATAAATAAATAGGAAATTAAAACACCCCAAAAAAGTCTGTAATTTTCTCACTTTACCACACAATTGCAAATATTTTTTTGTGGCACTAATACACGCAAAAAAGGGCTTTAGAACATACAACTGCACCGCTGAACGGCAAATATATTTTTTCGTTTTTCCACTTATACACTCCACAAAAGGCTTTAGAACATATAACTGCAGCTCTGAACTGCAAATATATTTTTATTTTGCCACTAATACACGACAAAAAGGGCTTTAGATCATATAACTGCACCGCTGAATGGCAAATATATTTTTATTTTGCCACTAATACACAACAAAAGTGCTTTAGAACATATAACTACACCGCTGGCTGGCAAATATTCTTTTATTTTGCCATTATTACATGCCATAAAGGGCTTTAGAATATATAACTGCACCGCTGAACGGCACATATATTTTACTTTTGTCACTAATATACGACAAAAAGGGCTGTCATTTTCCCACTTCACTACACAACAGCTAATAAGCCCTTTTTTCCCACTAATGCAAGCCCAAAAATGCTTTAGAACAGATAACTGCACCACACAAGGGCAAATAAGACATAGAAATATTTCCTTTTAATAAATCCTGTCATTTGCACCCCAATAACAAGAACAGTTTGCTGAAATTACAGAGCTGTATAATGGCAATTTGGGTCCCCAGTCAGGGCAGCAAGGTGTAATAGGATTGTTCCTATTACCCAGGCTATAACCTCCCCTACTGAACCTTGTTCAACATAAATGCTGTTTTTTCTAGCACTGTCCCTAGCGCCTAGTGACGTCTCTCCCTGCACTAAGTACACTGGAAAATGCCAGAATCCAAGATGGCTGAGGCTATTTTTAGGGCTGTGACATCACAGGGCTGGCTGCTGATTGGCTGCATGCATGGCATTATGGGTGATCACGCCTTCCCAGAATTCCTTGCTCCATGTCCTCACACGTGCAGCAGCCATTTTAGGAAAAAACGTGATTCGTTACCACGAAGCACAAGGAAATTCGGATTCTGTGTGAATTGCATTTTTCCAGAAATTCGGATCGAATTCCACTTCGTCAACTTCGATTAGTTTATCTCTAGTCATTGGGTAATGCTTAATTTTCTCTACAGAGGAAATATGTGCATACACAAGACTATTCTTAGCAATAACAACTGATTGCTTGGGGAGACAGAAATAAGACCTGCGGTGCCAAGTTGTCATGCCAGTTTCATTTTAAAAACTGGTTGCCTAATTTTTATAGAGTTCAATTGGGATTTCAGTCTAAGATTACTCAAAACTAGCCCATTGTCTTTAGGTTTGCATGTGGACTCATACCTCGTAGGTCATATCTGTTATAGCTTGTTTATTTGTTATAAATTGATGTATAAAAATTACAAAATATTATACACTATAATATAAACTATGGCCATGTGCTACTTATTTATCCATACCATATAGCCCCCTTTCACACGGGCGAGTTTTCCGTGCGGGTGCGATCCGTGCGGCGAACGTATGGCACCCGCACTAAATCCTGACCCATTCATTTCTATGGGGCTGTGCACATGAGCGTTGTTTTTAACGCATCACTTGTGCGTTCAGTTGAAATCGCAGCATGCTCTATATTGTCCGATTTCGACGTGACGCAGGCCCCATAGAAATGAATGGGGTGTGTGAAAATCGGATGGCATCCGCAAGCAAGTACGGATGCCATGCGATTTGCACGCACGGTTGCTAGGAGACGATCGGGATGGAGACCCGATCATTATTATTTTCCCTTATAACATGGTTATAAGGGAAAATAATAGCATTCTGAATACAGAATGCATAGTAAAACTGTCATGGAACCATGAACCAGACGTACAACAAGAGATAAGTGGAAAATAAGAAGGTTTTATTGAAGAGCAAGCCGTAAGCAAAGTCCGAACGGATGGCTAAACCGAAGCCGGGTCTTGCGGAGACAGAGGTCAGGAACCAGAAGGGTAGTCAGACGAAGCCAGGAACAGGGACCAACGGGGTAGTCAGACGAAGCCGGAATCAGGAACCAACGGGGTAGTCAGACGAAGCCGGAATCAGGAACCAACGGGGTAGTCAGACGAGGCCAGGATCAGGAACCAGAAGCAGCAGCAGTCTTGGAAGCATGTGAACACAGGAGGACCAAGCAAGGAACTGAAGCCACAGACCTCCTATATATATGAGCTGGGCATCCAGCTCCTCCCAGTGGGAAGGAGGAGCCGCAGGGTGGGAGGCTACAAGAAAACCCAGAAACCAAGATGGCCGCCAGCACATGTCAAACGAAGGGAACAGCAAGGAGGTAAGACCATGACAAAAACAGTGCTAGAGGGGTTAAAAAAAAAAAAATAATTTTAAACTCACCTTAGTCCACTTGCTCGCGAAGCCCGGCATCTCCTTGTGCCTCCTCTGCTGATGAACAGGACCTGGGGTGAGCTGCTCCATTAAATAGAGCTTAAGTGAATCACCATGGTAAAAGATCATGTGACGTACCATGTGATGACCGGAGTGACGTCATCGAAGGTCCTTAACCTGTATTTAATGGAGCAGCTCACCCCAGGTCCTGTTCATCAGCAGAGGAGGCACAAGGAGATGCCGGGCTTCGCGAGCAAGTGGACTAAGGTGAGTTAATTTTTTTTTTTTTTTTTTTTAACCCCTCTAGTGCTGTTTTACTATGCATTCTGTATTCAGAATGCTATTATTTTCCCTTATAACTATGTTATAAGGAAAAATAATACAATCTTCAGAACATCAATCCCAAGCCCGAACTTCTATGAAGAAGTTCGGGTTTGGGTACCAAACATGCGCGATTTTTCTCACGCGAGTGCAACGCATGACAATGTTTTGCACTCGCGCGGGAAAATCGCGCATTTTCCCGCAACGCACCCGGCTCTTAACCAGGCAAAAAAACTCACGCCCGTGTGAAAGAGGCCATACTCTTTGATGCTAAGTGGAGCTTTTGTTGTTATAGAACATCCCTATGCATTTCCATATTTTTCACCCTATAAGATGCACCGGCCCATAATACACACCTAGGTTTTAGAGGAGGACAATAAGAAAAAGAAATTTCATTAGATCTTAGATCAGGTCAGCAATCAGACCCCCAATGTTAATCAGACCTTATCTGGCAGCCCCAATCAGACCCCCAATGTTAATAAGCCCCTTAATCAGACCTCAGATCAGACCCTCAATGTTAACAAGACCCCAGTAAGACCTCAGATCAGACCCCCATGCCTCAGATCAGCCCTTCATGACATTTATGAGCCACCATGCCATTTATGAGCCCACATTATGATCCCCCATGCCATTTATGAGCCCCATTAGCCCCATGCCAGTTATGAGCCCCCATTATTAGCCCCATGCCAGTTATGAGCCCCAGTGCCATTTATGACCCCCTTTGCCATTTATGAGCCCCCATTATGAGCCCCTATGCCATTTATTATGCCCCCAGTATGAGCCCCAGTGCCACAGACCAAATAAAATAAAATAAACACTTACCTCTCCTGCTCCTGGACACCACTGCTCCTCACCTCCAGCACGTTTTGTCTTCTTCGGGCTGTCGGCTGTGCTGTGACCCAGCGCGCTCAGTGTGAGCTCACAGCGCACCCTCACACTCTGCGCAGCCTTCACAGCTGACAGCAAAGGACCAGGAAGCGGTGAGTACAGAGCTTGGTATTAATGAGTGCTTCCAAAATAGAAGCACTTCATTTTGAGGGGAAAAAATGCATCTTATGGGGTAAAAAATATGGTAGTTATAAAATAAAATAAAAAAATGAAATTGCCTTTAACAATTAGATTTATGCGTGTCAAGAAATGTATCCATTTGAACAACACATTTTGGTATTCTATAACTTTTATTAATAAACTCTGTTTTCTTCATGGGACATTGTAGAAAACAATCGCTAACATTTCCCTAAGGCCCCTTTAGATGTTTTTTATTCAGCACGCAAGAACCTTTGTTCGCCAATAATCCTGGCACACCAGAAGAGGTGAGAGCTGCCTTTACATGAGCAATCACCAACATTGCATCCCTACTGCTACCCCATACAGATTTATTGTTTCTGAGCAGCAGATCACTGTTTACACAGGACAATCTGTTGCCCAAAAACAATCATTTTGGGTGCTGACCAAAAGTGCAACTACCTGATGAATGGTCATTTGTCTATTCATCGTGCAATCCATGGCACCTTTGCACAAGGAAATTATCAGAAATGTTTCCCTTCTCCTTCATGCAACAATGAGTGTCATGTTAACGATGTGGAGGCCCTTGGGCAAAAAGCAAATTTGGTAGGAGTTTCCATTCCAACATTGTGACCCAGTCCTCATCTCACATCCTATAAAAGCCACATATAGAACAATTAACCATATATGCTCCTGAACATCTACACAGATGCCTCCCCCCTCAAAAAAAATATATAGACATTATTATAACTACCCATCCATGTCAGCATCTTTTAATAACTGAATCAGAAGAACCAGCATGAGCACTGAGGGTAAACTCATTGAAATACTCATCGATTTGAAAGGTGTTGGGGGCCATTTGATCTAAAATACATGGGAACACATTTATCAAAGTGTTTCCACCATTTTTATGACATAAAAAGGCACACACCATATTTGCACCTCAATTTGCAACTTTCAGTGCCTTTCTCCAATTTTCCAAAGTGACAGGAAAAGCTGTGGAGCTTATCGGGAGGGTAGCCCATGGCCCTGGAAATTTTTTATATTTCACATCAGAAATTGGAGTAATTTATGGCTTCATTTGAAGCTAGCTCTTAGCTGGTCTACATTTGACTCTTTAGCATACAGAGAGCCAGATCAAGATTGGCATAGAAAACTGCATATTGGGGATTTTTTATAGCTCAGCCTAGAAGAGACATAAAGGTTTCTTTCTCCTAGAAATATAGTTCTGTATTCTAATTAGAGTGAGAGTAAGGCCTTTTGCATACAACCGTATGCCCTCTGAGATATAAGGTCCGTGAGCGGGCCATATGTCCAAGAGCGGTATTGATCGTGTGCACGGGAGTACACAGCATCATAGATTACAATGATGTTGCGAATGTCGGGCCACCCGGGGGGCTATTGTCTAGCACTGATTTTCCTGCACCTAGGATGACTACAGTGGCATGAAAAAGTTTGGGTACCCTTGGTCAAAATTACTGTTACAGTGAACAGTTAAAGATAGTTGAAAATGAAATGATCTCCAAAGACATCAAGTTAAAGCTGGCACGTTCCCTTTGTATTTTAAGCAAAAACTATTTTGAAATGTTCATTCTAAAGTGTAATAGCATTTACTTTTTCCCCACAGACAATAAAAATACCCCATATATGCCACTTTGAAGGTAATAATTCCCCCCTAAAAGGTAATAATGCCTTCAGAAGTACCCCATTAAAAAGTTATAATACCCCATTACTGACCCCTTTAAAGTGTTAATGTCCAGTTAATAAGAAATAATGCCCCATGTGGTGCCCTAAAAAGCAATGATGCCCTCCTAAGTACCATTGCTTTTCAATTGCTTTTGTCTCAAGATAACGCGATGAGTTAAGAAATTTGAGTTAAGAGCTGGAGTGCTAACCCTGCTACATCTGTATATAAATACATATACAGTCTGCTCTACATTTCTATGATTACAGTTTCTCTTTAAGATGCAAACCTTGGCTAACACATACAGAGGTTTAGAATGTCTTGCCTTTTAGATTTTTAGAAAGACTTCTCACAATGGCCTTTTCTACCAGTGAACTATTTCTGTCTAATGGTACCTGCAGTGAAAAATCACCAAGTTACCAATTCACCTACAGAACAGAGTTCTACTAGTGGAATTAGCTGCTGCTCAAGAGCACAAAGTACCTCTTTTAAAGTATATAATATTTTAACAACTCTTAAAATGATGAGTAACTTTATAACTGTGTTGGAGTTTTTTCCTTGTCTTTTTTCTGTACTTGTAATTATAAAAGGGGTTCTCATATTGATGGCTTTTCTTCATGAGAAGTCATCAGTATCAGACCAGCGGGGATATGACTTCTGGCACCCCTGTCGATCAACTGTTTGAATAGACCGGAGTGCTCTTGCGAGTGCTAAATTCTCTACACTGTTTACTTGCTCGCAATCAACATTGCAGCAGCAGCTCAGTGCAATGACAGCTGCTCCGTCCCATTCAAGTGAATGGGACAAAATGTAACTACAACTGCTCCTTCCCAGTCACTTAAGCATCTGCAATTAAACCCGTCTGCTGCTGCAATGTTGATAGCATGCAGGTGAACAGTATAGAGAACACAGGGCTCGCAGAAGCGATGTGGTCTCTTCAAACAGCTGATTAGAAGGGTTCTGGAAGTTGGACGCCGTGATCTGATATTGATGACCTATCCTGAGTTTAGCTTTGATCTAAGCTTAAGCATTGGTACAATGAAATAAAGAACTGTATTTACAAAGTTTTTATAATGTAATTTTGAAAATGATGTAACATTGTTGTTCCAAAGTACAGTTTTCCTTTAAAAAACTATGTGCATTTAAAGCTTAAATATATTGTAGGTGTGCAGTGTCAATATTTTGTCAGCGGAGCGTTAATGATTTATAAATCAAGTACTGTTAATGAACTTTCCAATTCTGCATATTTTTAGCCGCTCTTTGCAACTTTTAGTTATGCCTGAAGTACTGTTAAAGCCAGGTTTGCATTCTTAACCACCATAAACACTTTTACAGGAAGACTACTACAAACCGGATTCCCAAAAAGTTGGGACACTAAACAAATTGTGAATAAAAACTGAATGCAATGATGTGGAGATGGCAAATGTCAATATTATATTTGTAATAGAACGTAGATGACAGATCAAACGTTTAATCCGAGTAAATGTATAATTTTAAAGGAAAAATAAGTTGATTCAAATTTTCACGGTGTCAACAAATCCCCAAAAAGTTGGGACAAGTAGCAATAAGAGGCTGGAAAAAGTAAATTTGAGCATAACTAAGAGCTGGAAGACCAATTTACACTAATTAGGTCAATTGGCAACATGATTGGGTATAAAAAGAGCTTCTCAGAGTGGCAGTGTCTCTCAGAAGCCAAGATGGGTAGAGGATCACCAATTCCCACAATGTTGCGCAGAAAGATAGTGGAGCAATATCAGAAAGGTGTTACCCAGCGAAAAATTGCAAAGACTTTGCATCTATCATCATCAACTGTGCATAAAATCATCCGAAAATTTAATCCGAGTAAATGTATAATTTTAAAGGAAAAATAAGTTGATTCAAATTTTCACGGTGTCAACAAATCCCCAAAAATTCTGAGAATCTGGAACAATCTCTGTGCGTAAGGGTCAAGGCCGTAAAACCATACTGGATGCCGTGATCTCCGGGCCCTTAAACGACACTACACCACAAACAGGAATGCTACTCTAAAGGAAATCACAGAATGGGCTCAGGAATACTTCCAGAAACCATTGTCAGTGAACACAATCCACCGTGCCATCCGCCGTTGCCAGCTGAAACTCTACAGTGCAAAGAAGAAGCCATTTCTAAGCAAGATCCACAAGCTCAGGCGTTTTCACTGGGCCAGGGATCATTTAAAATGGAGTGTGGCAAAATGGAAGACTGTTCTGTGGTCAGACGAGTCACGATTCAAAGTTCTTTTTGGAAATCTGGGACGCCATGTCATCCGGACCAAAGAGGACAAGGACAACCCAAGTTGTTATCAACGCTCAGTTCAGAAGCCTGCATCTCTGATGGTATGGGGTTGCATGAGTGCGTGTGGCATGGGCAGCTTGCATGTCTGGAAAGGCACCATCAATGCAGAAAAATATATTCAGGTTCTAGAACAACATATGCTCCCATCCAGACGTCATCTCTTTCAGGGAAGACCTTGCATTTTTCAACAAGATAATGCCAGACCACATTCTGCATCAATCACAACATCATGGCTGCGTAGGAGAAGGATCCTGGTACTGAAATGGCCAGTCTGCAGTCCAGATCTTTCACCTGGACATTTGGCGCATCATAAAGAGGAAGGTGCAACAAAGAAGGCCCAAGACGATTGAACAGTTTGAGGCCTGTATTAGACAAGAATGGGAGAACATTCCTATTTCTAAACTTGAGAAACTGGTCTCCTCGGTCCCCAGACGTCTGTTGAGTGTTGTAAGAAGAAGGGGAGATGCCACACAGTGGTGAAAATGGCCTTGTCCCAACTTTTTGGGGATTTGTTGACACCATGAAATTCTGATTCAACATATTTTTCCCTTAAAATGGTACATTTTCTCAGTTTAAACTTTTGTTCCGTGATTTATGTTCTATTCTGAATAAAATATTATAAGTTGGCACCTCCACATCATTGCATTCAGTTTTTATTCACGATTTGTATAGTGTCCCAACTTTTTTGGAATCCGGTTTGTATAATTAAACTATGTAACTCATTATGTGTAATGTACAGTAACTGAAAGTGTACCTCCCATAAAGGTATATTATCACACATAACTTGGCATCCTATTCCTATCTCATAGTTGTTTATCTTTGTGTAGTCAGCTAATACACTATTGTTGCTAGTCCATGCCACATTTTCTGCTTCATCAAACACGTTTGCATGTCAAGGGACAAAACTTTAGAGAACAAACATCTTGCAACCATTGTTGGAAAAACACAAGCTGGTGGTGGCATCATTACGATCTGGGGAATGTTTTTGTGGCATTCTCTGGACCCACTCTTCCATGTGGAAGGCACTTTCAATAGATTTAGGTATAAATCCACCCTTACAGATCACGTACAAACTGATTGTCTTCCCTTGGAGGATGGGATCTTCTAGCAAGAGAAATGTGACATGGCTAGAAATGACCAACATTGGTTGGAAGAGCATGACTAAGATGTTCAAGTATTTCCCTGACCCCCTAATTTCCCAGGTGTAAACCCAATTGAGCATCTGTGGGACCATCTTGCTCTTTGTGCTGGCTCTATGGATCCTCCCCTGTGCACCCTTCAGTAGTTATGGGGTGCACTGCAGTCAGTATGGCTTCAGATAGATACCTGTGACAACCTACCAGGACATTATTGAATTACTCCCAGACTATCTAGCTGCTGCTTATTCTGCACACAATAGTTACTCTAGATATTAGCTAGTGGTCATAATAATGTGACTCAACGGTACATAAATCTAGGATAAAGTTTATTAAAATACTGGTATTTGTAAAGCTTACTTTATAGCTTAATTTCTCCTGTGAGAAAAATAGTCTCTGGATTGATTAAACCAAGATTAAACTGTTTGGAGGAAATCAGTCACTGCCCAATACGATCCCTACAGTGAAGTATGGTGGCAGCATCATGCTGTGGGAGTGCTTTTTAGAGGTTGGGACAGGGAGACTGGTAAGAGTTGAAGGAAAGCTGAACAGAGCAAAGTACAGACATGTTCTTAATGAAATCCTGATCCAAAGTGCTTTTGACCTCAGACTGGGCCATAGATTCACCTTCCGACAAGACAGCAGCCCTAAGCATACAGCCTAGTCAACACAGGAGGAGACAAACCTGTGACTATCCTTGAGTAGCTTAGCCAGAGCCTTGACTTCAACCCATTTGAACATCTTTGGAGAGACCTGGAAATGGCTGTCCTCCAATGGTCCTCATTTAACCTGACAGAGCTTGAGAGCATCTGTGGAGAAGACAGACAGTAAATCCCCAAATCCAGGTGTAAAAAACCTTGTGGCACCATACCCAAGAAGACTGGAGGGTGTAGTGCCAAGGGGCTTCAACCAAGTCCTGAATAAAGGGTCTGAATACTTATGTCAATGTAAGATTTTAGTTTTTCGTTTTGACTAATTAGCAAACATTCTGAACATTCTGCTGTCACTTTGTCATTATGGGATGCTGAATGATAGGGAAAAATTATAACTTTTCTTTAATAAATCACAAGGCCACAACATAACTAAATGTGAAAAAAGATAAAAGAGTCTGAAGACTTTCTGAATGGCTGTTTATTCCATTTCCCAACATATATGACAAATGTACATCAAACACTTCATATTCTCATACCCCTTTGCTTTCTTCAAGTTATAAGTGTTTGAAATCATACACAAAATTATATCATAACCCGATCAACCTTTTGTATTGGAATGTAGGATCATATATGGCCACCTTTACAACTATCACTGAGAAGCAATATGATGCTGTTTTTAATTATCTCTTTGCCTCTAATAATGAACAAAGAATCTATCCTCTTCCTAACCTTTCAAGTTCTATTTCTGATTAATTCCTAATCCACTATTACAGAAAATTTATAAAAATCAAGCAACAGTTTAAAAGAAGGTTTATAAGACATAGGAAGCAGGATTATAAACACTAAATAATATGTTTTCCTTTGCAGCCCTGTACCACTCCTGAGTA